>NC_142012.1:1728363-1835863 GCF_049901735.1 Notechis scutatus
CGTCTTTGTGCAAAGGTTACGATGCTGTTTTGTAGGTGCCTGAAATTACTCGGGGGGCCAATTAAATCCTCATTAATCAGAGAAGTAAATAAAAACAGCCAAGCTGCAGCGGGTTCATTACACCTGTTACTGATGAAAAGGCCACCTTAAACCAGATTTTTGATGCTAACATCGGAAAAGAAATGTCTCTTTTACTCTAGCCAGGCAGATAGGCTGTCCTTGACTTACGACAACAGTGGAAACAAAGTGACTTATTATGACTGCTTTTCACACTTATGACCATTGGAGGAACCCCCATGGTTACGCAATCAAAATGCAGACCCTTGGCAACTGACTCCTATTTACGACGGCCGCAGTGTGTCCCGGGGTCACGAGATCCCCTTTGGGGACCTTCTGACAAGCAAAGTTGTTGGGGAAGCCAGATTCACTTAACGACCACGTTGCTAGTTTAACAACTGCAGGGATTCACTTGATAATTGTGACAAGAAAATGGAGCAAAACTCACTTACTCACTTTTTTCACTTAGCAACAGAAATTTTGGGTTCCACTGTATTCATAATTTGAGGACTATCTATATTACTGAGGCAATAAACCACCTCCAGGGACTTAATGGATCCCTTAAAACACAAAAATAACATAGAACATAGAATAATAGAGTTGGAAGGGACCTTGGAGGTCAGTTAGTCCAACCCCTTGCTTGGGCAGGAGACCCTATACCATTTCAGATAAATGGTTCCTCCCTCCCTCCCTTTTCCTTTCTTCCTTCCCTTCCCTTCCTTCCTTTTCTCCTTCCTCTCTCCCTTCTCTTTTTGCCTTCCTTCCTTCCTTCCTTCCTTCCTTCAATCCCTTCCTCTCCCTTTTCCTTTCTTCCTTCCTTTCCCTCCCCTCCTTCCTTCCTTTTCTCCTTCCTCCCTCCCTTTTCCTTTCTTCCTTCCCTTCCCTTCTTCCTTTTCTCCTTCCTCTCTCCCTTCTCTTTTGCTTTCCTTCCTTCCTTCCTTCCTTCCTTCCTTCCTTCCTTCCTTCCTTCCTTCAATCCCTCCCTCCCTTCCTCTCCCTTTGCCTTTCTTCCTTCCCTTCCTTCCTTCCTTTTTCTCCTCCTTCGTCTCTCCCTTCCCTTTTGCCTTCCTTCCTTCCTTTCTTTCTTTTCCTTTCCTTTCCTTCCTCCTTCCCTCCTTCCTCCCTCCCTCCCTCCCTCCCTCTCTCTCTCGTTTCCCTTTCCTTGTCTTTTCTAATTTCTTTAGGTTGTCTTTTCTTCATGCCAAATTAAGCTTAAGCATACTCAGCCGACCTTCTTGTGGCTTATTAGATCTATCCTAACGGAGTGCACATTCGGTTTACATTTGTAGGAGAACAAAACTCAGATTCTTTTTTTTTTTTAATGCTGCCTTTTGCACCTCTGATTTATTTTATTTTTATTTTTTGCTTTGCCTTTGCTTTGCTTTTGGGGCCCCAGGGCTCTTATTGGGATGCTTTCATTTTAAAGGCCTTTTCTCTCCGGGTATTATGTTTTCCCGTAGATCCCTCGGGGGGGGGTGTGTGTGTCCTCGGGGAGGATGAAAAGTACAGAAATACAAACCAAATTAAAAACAACAACCACGACAGATAACAATACAATAAACCCAGCTCACCCCTCCCCGTTCTTTCTCAGCCTCCCTCACCCCACCTGGTTCCCATGGCAACGCTAAGGTCTCCAAGTGGGATAAAACCTCCGAAGAGCATTTGAAGATGAAAAGGCCCCTGCGACAGCTTCCTCCGACAGCTTACTCCGATGGACACAAAGCGGGAAACTTCTTAAAAATGCATCAGGAAACATCCGCTTCCTTAAATGCTGTCAAGCAGGGGTCTCCCACCTTTGCAACTTTAAGACTTTTTGGGGGTGTAAAAAGTTTTTTATATTTTTATATCTCAAAAACATTTCTTTCGGTGAACAGCACGGTTCCAGGTTTTGCACATTTCCGTACAAACATGACCTCGGTTACATATTCATCTTTCCCATTTGCTTTCATATCAATATCATTCCGTTCCATATCTTCTACAAATTTTCTCGGGTATTCTTATATTCTTCACATTTATTTGGTGTCTTTTCGATTCCTTTCTGAACTCATTTCTTTTTTATTTTGAAATAGTTTTTCCTCTCTTCGTAACTTGAAGACTTGTGGACTTCCAACTCCCAGAATTCCTCAGCCAGCATTGGCTGAGGAAATCTGGGAGTTGGAAGTCCTCAAGTCTTCAAGTTGCAAAGGTCGGAGGACCCCTTGCCCTAAAGGAAACGCTGACCTTCCAAGTGCACGATACGAATTCTCACGTTTTTTTTCTCCCCCCAACCCACCGGATCTTACCTAAAAGCAGCCAGTAACGGAGCGTAGATGGAGTCTCCATCGTACACGTAGAGGTGATCCCAGCTGCATTCGGTTGCAAAGTGATTAAACCGGAGCCTCAAGACGGAATTGGGCCTAGAAAGAAGGAAATGCATTCAAAAACAGCCTTTTTCCAAAACAAGAACAAAAAAAGGCACCAACACGCTTGTCACATTTGCACGGCACGTCCCTTCCTCTGAGAGTTGTGGAGGCCACTTGGAGGTTTATCTGTGCCTTCAGGATCACCCAAATGATCTTCAAGGAAAAAACAAAAGTCCAGGTGCCTTTTGGAAAAGTACCGCTTTGTTGTGGTTCGCAGCCTGTGCAGATGGGAGCAGAATCGGACAGTGGGGAAGAACGGGGACCAGTCCGAAAGTCTGGAGAGGACTCGGATGAGGGTCCTGCATGGGGATGGGCCCAGGACCATCTGGGAGTCGGGTGCTGCCTCCGGAGCTTCCGGAGTCTGGCAGCTGCGAGGAAGAGGACCCAGGGGAGCCTGTTCCCAGTGTGCGTGTGCGCAGAGCTGCTAGAAGGCGAGAGCAGCTGAGACAAAAGGGACGACTCGGGAGTTAAGTCTGGGGGGCGATGGCCCCTCCCCTAAGGGATAAAAGTCAGGCCAAGATGATGAAACCTCTGCAGGAAGCAAAGTTGTTCATTCGGTTCAGATTCATTCTTTGAAGCTCTTTGCGCTTCAGTTGCTTTTTTTTTTTTTTTGTACTTTGCTTGGTTTCTTTTCTAGTTCATTTGATCCTTCTGTTTTTGGCATCACTCCACAGAACTGAAAGGTGGGTGCTTATCTCGGGGACTGTTTGAGATTAGTTCCGGCTGGGAATGAAAACAATTCCCAGCGTTGCAATAAAATAGGTTTTGCTTTTAAAACAAGTTTGTAAATAATTATGGTTTACGAAGCCTGGGTCAAAACAATTCCCAGCGTTGCAATAAAATGGGTTTTGCTTTTAAAACAAGTTTGTGAATAATTATGGTTTACGAAGCCTGGTTCAGAACAGTCCCAGGCAAGACTTGCAAAGAGCTTATAATAGTTATAATTATGATGTACAACACTGTGGAGTCAAAAGAGACTATACTATATAAATATGAGAATAATAAGCAGGATGTATACCAGGATGTTTTAAAAAAAAGGACTTATAACCAGTACATTGACGTTGCAAAATTGGAAAGGTGATGAATAATAACGAAAAATGTACAATAAAATATCATTTTAAAAGAAATGCTTGCATTTTTATTTATGGTTGCAAATGGACACTCCTTTGCTCCGATTGTTCTGGTATATGATCCGGAAACCTCACTGGAGTTGGGGCTTAAGGCTAAATTTACCAGTGAATTAGAGTTGACCGAAGGAGATGTCTTCAAGGCTATTTGAAGTAGATATCCGGCTACTCCTTGACTTCAGGCGGTCCTCGACTTACAACACATTCATTTAGTGACCGTTCAAAGTTACAAGGGGACTGAAAAAAAGTGAAGCAATCTAGAGCTCAGGAGGAATTTCCTGACAGTGAGGACAATTAACCAATGGAACCGCTTGCCACCGGAAATCGTGGCTGCTCCATCACTGGAGGTTTTTAAAGAGACTGGACAGTCACTTGTCTGAAACGATGGAGAGCTTCCTGCCTAAGCAGGGGGCTGGACTAGAAGACCTTCAAGGTCCCTTGCTATTCTATTCTATTCTGTTCTGTTCTATTCTATTCTATTCTTATTCTATTATTCTATTATTCTATTCTATTCTTATTATATTATTCTATTCTATTATTCTATTCTATTCTTATTATATTATTCTATTTTATTCTTATATTCTATTCTTATTGTATTATAATATTCTATTCTATTCCATTCCATTCCACTCCACTCCACTCCACTCCAAGTCTACCTGAATGTATTTCCATTTCCACTTGTTAATTTTTCTAGACATCATAATCTATTTTAATCAAAATAATAATTATTTTTTCAACTTCTTTAAACTTAAAAGGGTTAATTTTTCAACTTGGCAACCAGTTCTTCCTTCCTTCACGATATTTTCTCCCTGTAGGTAGAAATGTTCTTTTTAAGCTTAATTTCATTTTTTTTGGGGTGGGGGAATCAGGACAAAAGTCCAGATTCCCCAGCTCAATTTCTAAAAGCGAATCGCCTCTAATATACAAACTGATATGCACATACACACAGTTGTTTCTCAAGCTTGGACACTTTTAAGGCATGTGGACTTCAACTCCCAGAATTCCCCAGCTCGCCATTCTGGCTAAGGAATCCTGGGAGCTGAAGTTCACAAGGTGGCTAGAGAATTCTGGGACTTGAAGTCCACTCGTCTTAAAGTGGGCAAGCTTGAAGAGAGGGAAGAGGCATAAAGAGGGAAGAAAATATAAAACAACTCAACAGGAATGTTCACTATATGGAGGTAAAAGTCTGGACAATTCAGTTCCAGAAAAAAATAACAAGATGTGGTACTCACTTTCCTTCTATAAGCCACGTGCACTTTGTTTTGTATTTGTAATTTCCCGGCCCATCCGTTACGTATCCTGAAGATCCGGTAAGCCTGTGAAAAGAAAACTAAGCATGTAACGCTCCCTTAACCACTTACAATTATATTCTTCCACCCAAAAGGCCCTAAAATAAAGGGTCAGGGTTATTAACCTCCTTCTTTTACAAACGAATGGCGCAATTATTCTTGGAATACAGGTCTGGCCAGTGCAATTCAGAAAGGAGACTGGGGAACGGGCAGAAGGACAGGAAAAAAAATCAGGAAAAGGCTGAAAACAAAAGAAACCAGGAGGGAGGGGGCCAAAGGGGTTATTGCAAACCCCTGAATTAAAACCTATTATTGAATCTGTCATCTGCACCTCTGTCTGGTTCGGTTCTGCAACCCAACAGGACAGACACAGACTTCAGAGGATAATTAGGACGGCAGAAAAAACAATGGCTACCCACCTGCCTTCAATTGAGGACCTGTATATCCTGCATGAGTCAAAAAGAGGGCTGTGAAAATATCTACAGACCCCTCATATCCCGGACATAAAGTGTTTCAACTCCCACCCTCAAAACAATGCTATAGAACCCTGCACACCAGAACAATTAGACACAAGGGGAGTTTTTCCCCCCGAAAGCCATCCCTCTGCTAAACAAATAATTCCCTCAACACTGTTCAGCTATTTACAAAGTCTGCACTACTATTACTGTTAATCTTCTCATCACTCCTTATCACCCATCCCCTCCCACTTGTGATTGCAGGACTGTAACTTTATCTCTTGTATCCTAGCGATTTCTATTGTTTCCTGCTATGATTTGATGGCTTATTGTACCCTATAACTATTATTAAGTGTTGCACCTGATGATTCTTGACTCTTTGACAAAAGTATCTTTTCTTTTTATGTCCACTGAGAGCATTTGCACCAAGACAAATTCCTTGTGTGTCCAATCACACTTGGCCAATAAAGGATCCTCTCTCTCTATGTAATTGTTCTCACCATTAGGAAGTTTCTCCTTAATTCCAGGTTGCTTCTGTCCTTGATTAGTTTTCATTTGTTTTTTCTTGACCTGCCTTCAGGGGCTTTGTGGAATAGCTTGACTCCCCTCTTCTTTGGGGCAGGCCCTCAAATATGGGAAGCCTGCTATCATGTCCTCCACAGTCCTTCTTTTCATTAAACAAGACATACCCAATTCCAGCAACTGCTCTTTATGTGTTTTAGCCTCTAGCTCCCTAATCATCCTTGTTGCTGTTCTCTGCCCTCTTTCCAGAGTCTCAACACCCTTTTTGTATTCCTGTGACTTGAATTGGATGCATTATTAGGTTGTTTTGTACTGTCGTCTTCTATTATATTGTATTGAATGTTATAGCAATTATCAATTCAAAAACACTATCTATCTGTCTCTATCTATATTTATATGTATTTATCTATGTCTATCTCTATCTATCTATCTCTATGTTTTTCTGTATCTATCTATCTATCTATCTATCTATCTATCTATCTATCTATCTATCTCTATCTATTCTGTCTTTCTGTATCTATCTGTCTATCTGTATCTATCTATCTCTCTATCTGTCTTTCTGTATCTCTCTCTCTATCTATCTATCTATTCTGTCTATCTGTATCTATCTGTCTATCTGTATCTCTGTCTATCTGTATCTATCTATTCTGTCTATATGCATCTATCTATCTGTATCTATCTATCTATCTATCTATCTATCTGTCTGTCTTTCTGTATCTCACTCTATCTATCTATCTACTCTGTCTTTCTGTATCTATCTGTCTATCTGTATCTATCTATTCTGTCTATCTCTATCTATCTATCTCTCTATCTGTATCTCTCTCTCTCTCTATCTATTCTGTCTATCTGTATCTATCTGTCTATCTGTATCTATCTGTCTATCTGTATCTATCTATTCTGTCTATCTGTATCTATCTATCTATCCATATCTATCTATCTATCTATCTATCTATCTATCTATCTATCTATCTATCTATCTATCATCTATCTATCTATCTATCTATCTATTTGTCTGTCTATCTATCTGTCTGTCTGTCTTTCTGTATCTCTATCTATCTATCTATCTATCTATCTATCTATCTATCTATCTATCTATCTATCTATCTATTCTGTCTTTCTGTATCTATCTGTCTATCTGTATCTATCTATTCTGTCTATCTATATCTATCTATCTATCTATCTATCTATCTATCTATCTATCTATCTATCTATCTATCTATCTATCCATATGTATCTATCTATCTGTCTATCTGTATCTATCTCTATCTATCTCTATCTATCTATTCTGTCTTTCTGTATCTATCTGTCTATCTGTATCTCTGTCTATCTGTATCTATCTATCTATCCATATGTATCTATCTATCTCTCTATCTGTCTATCTGTATCTATTCTGTCTATCTGTATCTATCTATCTATCTATCCATATGTATCTATCTGTCTATCTATATCTATCTATCTATCTCTCTATCTGTCTGTCTATCTATCTATCTATCTATCTATCTATCTATATGTATCTATCTGTCTATCTGTATCTATCTATTCTGTCTATCTGTATCTATCTATCTATCTATCTATCTATCTATCTATATGTATGTATCTATCTGTCTATCTGTATCTATCTATTCTGTCTATCTGTATCTATCTATCTATCTATCCATATGTATCTATCTGTCTATCTATATCTATCCATCTATCTCTCTATCTGTCTATCTGTATCTCTATCTATCTGTATCTATCTATTCTGTCTATCTGTATCTATCTATCTGTATCTATCTATCTATCTATCCATATGCATCTATCTATCTATCTATCTGTATCTCTATCTATCTGTATCTATCTATTCTGTCTATCTGTATCTATCTATCTGTATCTATCTATCTATCCATATGCATCTATCTATCTATCTATCTATCTATCTATCTATCTATCTATCTATTTGTCTATCTATCTATCTATCTATCTATCTATCTATCTATCTATCTATCTATCTATCTATTTGTCTGTCGATCTATCTGTCTGTCTGTCTTTCTGTATCTCTCTCTCTCTATCTATTCTGTCTTTCTGTATCTATCTGTCTATCTGTATCTATCTATTCTGTCTATCTGTATCTATCTATTCTGTCTGTCTATCATGTCTGTCTATCTATCTATCTATCTATCTATCTATCTATCTATCTATCTATTTGTCTGTCAATCTATCTGTCTGTCTGTCTTTCTGTATCTCTCTCTCTCTCTATCTATCTATTCTGTCTTTCTGTATCTATCTGTCTATCTGTATCTATCTATTCTGTCTATCTGTATCTATCTATTCTGTCTGTCTATCTATCTATCTATCTATCATCTATCTATCTATCTATCTATCTATCTATCTATCTATCATCTATCTATCTATCTATCTATCTATCTATTTGTCTGTCTATCTATCTGTCTGTCTGTCTTTCTGTATCTCTATCTATCTATCTATCTATCTATCTATCTATTCTGTCTTTCTGTATCTATCTGTCTATCTGTATCTATCTATTCTGTCTATCTATATCTATCTATCTATCTATCTATCTATCTATCTATCTATCTATCTATCTATCTATCTATCTATCTATCTATCCATATGTATCTATCTATCTGTCTATCTGTATCTATCTCTATCTATCTCTATCTATCTATTCTGTCTTTCTGTATCTATCTGTCTATCTGTATCTCTGTCTATCTGTATCTATCTATCTATCCATATGTATCTATCTATCTCTCTATCTGTCTATCTGTATCTATTCTGTCTATCTGTATCTATCTATCTATCTATCCATATGTATCTATCTGTCTATCTATATCTATCTATCTATCTCTCTATCTGTCTGTCTATCTATCTATCTATCTATCTATCTATCTATCTATCTATCTATCTATCTATATGTATCTATCTGTCTATCTGTATCTATCTATTCTGTCTATCTGTATCTATCTATCTATCTATCTATCTATCTATCTATCTATCTATCTATCTATATGTATGTATGTATCTATCTGTCTATCTGTATCTATCTATTCTGTCTATCTGTATCTATCTATCTATCTATCCATATGTATCTATCTGTCTATCTATATCTATCTATCTATCTCTCTATCTGTCTATCTGTATCTCTATCTATCTGTATCTATCTATTCTGTCTATCTGTATCTATCTGTATCTATCTATCTATCCATATGCATCTATCTATCTATCTATCTATCTATCTAATCTATCTATCTGTATCTCTATCTATCTGTATCTATCTATTCTGTCTATCTGTATCTATCTATCTGTATCTATCTATCTATCCATATGCATCTATCTATCTATCTATCTATCTATCTATCTATCTATTTGTCTATCTATCTATCTATCTATCTATCTATCTATCTATCTATCTATCTATCTATCTATCTATCTATCTATTTGTCTGTCGATCTATCTGTCTGTCTGTCTTTCTGTATCTCTCTCTCTCTATCTATTCTGTCTTTCTGTATCTATCTATTCTGTCTATCTGTATCTATCTATTCTGTCTGTCTATCATGTCTGTCTGTCTATCTATCTATCTATCTATCTATCTATCTATCTATCTATCTATCTATCTATCTATCTATCTATTTGTCTGTCAATCTATCTGTCTGTCTGTCTTTCTGTATCTCTCTCTCTCTCTATCTATCTATTCTGTCTTTCTGTATCTATCTGTCTATCTGTATCTATCTATTCTGTCTATCTGTATCTATCTATTCTGTCTGTCTATCTATCTATCTATCTATCTATCTATCTATCTATCTATTTGTCTGTCGATCTATCTGTCTGTCTGTCTTTCTGTATCTCTCTCTCTCTATCTATTCTGTCTATCTGTATCTATCTATTCTGTCTATCTGTATCTATCTATTCTGTCTGTCTATCATGTCTGTCTGTCTATCTATCTATCTATCTATCTATCTATCTATCTATCTATCTATCTATCTATCTATCTATCTATCTATCTATTTGTCTGTCAATCTATCTGTCTGTCTGTCTTTCTGTATCTCTCTCTCTCTCTATCTATCTATTCTGTCTTTCTGTATCTATCTGTCTATCTGTATCTATCTATTCTGTCTATCTGTATCTATCTATTCTGTCTGTCTATCTATCTATCTATCTATCATCTATCTATCTATCTATCTATCTATCTATCTATCTATCTATCTATCTATCTATCTATCTATCTATCTATCTATCTATATCTTGAAAGAGGTTTTGTCATAGAAACAATATTTCTCAACCTCTGGGAGGTGAAGTCCAGACACCTTCCATTAGCCACAGGTGAGAAGCATCCCAGACCAGGTAATGCCACTCTGGTTCTGGCACTGGGAAAAGCCGGCGAGGTCTTGATATGGGATCCTTAGACTCTGCCATTCCCAAACTGGGAAAAAGGAAGACGAAGAAAGTCAGCCGTCCAACACATACTTAACAAGCAGCGCTTAAACCTCCTTAAGTGTCATTAAGCACTGGCCTATGGCACCGAAAACATCTGAAGAGGAAGAAACACTGAACAGCCAAGGAAAGAGTCTAGCAGTAGTTGGTAAGGAACGTTTACACGTGGATTATGTGGGGAGGGAAGAAAATTACGGGTGAACCTCGACTTACGACCAAAATTGGGCTCCCTTGTAAGTCAAGGACGACCTGGAAAGTACCCAGAGGCTGAGTTTCATCTCCCGTCGTCTGAATGCCTGACTTTCTTTCACAATTCCTTTCAAATTAAAATGCAAAGTATCTGCTCAAGTATCATCCCGTCCATCCAGCCGGTAATGGAGAGCAAACAGACCGACTTTGAAAGCTCAAACAAAGCCTCGTCTGTCCAAGAAAAAGATGCTGGCCTGGCTCTTGAGCCACGTTACCCAGAAACCGTGAAAAAGAGCTGCTTGGGACCCAGAGCCATTCCTGCTGCTTACACAACAAGAGAAAATAACGCAACAGAAGAGCTCCAGCCCTGAAGGACACGGGCTGTGTGTGTGTGTGTCTTGCAGAGATCGTTGAGCTCCTGAGCGTGAGTAAATCTCCTCGGGCTCTACACCAGATTTCTGCACCTTGGTGTTTCAAAACGACTGGCCTCCATTGGATGCTTGCTCACCCGCTCCTTCAGCTATGAATCTCCTCTCAAGGGCATGGAGAGGGGGCGTACGTTGCTTTTTTTTTTGTTTGTTTTAAAAAGAAAAAGAAAAGAAAATGGGCGATGGGAATCCATCCTGGGACGGAGCTCACATCTCAGCCAGGAGGAAGGGGCCGGCGGTCTTCTCTGGGATAAATTAACTCCTCGGAGGTCCTTGGTGCTCTCTGAGCTTGGCGCTTTTGGGACAGACGTTTCATGACCCAACGAGGTCATATCATCCGTGCTACAAGGGAGTGGGGCTGGTGAAGAAAGGAGGAGGGATGTGGGGGTCCTGGGTGCTCTCTGAGCTTGGTGGTTTTCTTCTAAACGTTTCAGGACCCAACTAGGTAACACCGTCAGTGTTAGAAGGGAGTGGGGTTTGTGGAGGGAGGGAGGGAGGAGGAGGAGGAGGAAGAGGGGGAGGACGACGACTATGGGGTCCTTGGTGCTCTCTGAGCTTGGAGGTTTTCTTGCAGATGTTTCATGACCCAACTAGGGAACATCATCAGTGCTAGAAGGGAGGAAGGTTATAAGGAGGAGGAGGAGGAGGAGGAGGAGGAGGAGGAGGAGGAGGAGGAGGAGGAGGAGGAAGGAGGAGGAGGAAGAAGAGAAGGAGGAGGAGGAGGAGGACTGTGGGGTCCTTGGCTCTCTCTGAGTTTGGTCATTTTCTTGCAGACGTTTCATGACCCAACTAGGTAACATCATCAGTGCTAGAAGGGAGTGGGATTTGTGGAGGGAGGGAGGGAGGAGGAGGAAGAGGAGGAGGAGGAGGAGGAGGAGGAGGAGGAGGACTGTGGGTTCCTTGGCTCTCTCTGAGTTTGGTCATTTTCTTGCAGACGTTTCATGACCCAACTAGGTAACATCATCAGTGCTAGAAGGGAGTGGGGTTTGTGGAGGGAGGGAGGGAGGGAGGGGGAGGAGGAGGAGAGCACTGGGGGGTCCTTGCTGCTCTCTGTGAGGTTGGTAGTTTTCTTGCAGGGGTGTCATGACCCAACCTAGTATAACATCACCACTCCTAGTAAACATTGATGATGTTCTTTAGTTTGCATAGCATCAAAAGTCCAAACAATCAGGCCTGTTTCACTTAACAGCCGTCTTGCTCAGCAGCAGAAATTCTGCTCCCCGTTGTGGTTGTCAGTCCAGGACTACCTGTATTGTGGTACACTTGTCTTTGTTATGATTCCAAGGATGATGTTTTAATCCCGTTACTATTTTCTGGGCTGTGCGTCATTCAGAATCATTTTCAGCTGGAGCAGCATGTGTGCCCCAGCCAAATAAAAATAAAAACTTCATTAAAAATAAAAACCAAGGTCTCTGCAATTGTTTTTCTTGTAAATGAGCCGCGCGGAATCTAGTCGCCGCCTAAATGACAACACCCACAACGTCCTCTGAAAATCCCAATAGCCCAAAAACACGCTGAACTTTAAAATAGGTATTAAAATCAAAGGTTCTCAAAACAATATGTACTAATGGAAATAGCTCCCTTCTAATTAGCTCATTCCAAAAATAATTGCTCTCGCTTGGGGTATATACAAACATTCTGGCTTTCTGTGATGATGGAACAAAGCCAGGAAGGGACACACATCATACACACTGATTCAACACACTGCTTTCTTACCAACAAATCTCCCATCCTGTGTTTTCTCTTTCTTTCTTTCTCTCTTTTTCTTCCTTCCTTCCTTCTTCCTTCCTTCCCTCCCTTTTTCTTCTTTCCTCCTTCCTTTTTTTTCTTTCTTCCTTTTTCTTTCCTTTTTCTTTCTCCCTTCCTCCTTCCTTTTTCTTCCTTTCTTCCTCCCTTTTCTTTCTTTCTTCCTCCTTTTTCTTTTCTTCCTTTCCTCTCTCCCTTCCTCCTTCCTTTTTTATTTTTCTTCCTCCCTTTTCTTTCTTTCTTCCTTCCTTTTTCTTCCTTTCTTCTTCTTCTTCTTCTTCTTCTTCTTCTTCTTCTTCTTCTTCTTCTTCTTCTTCTTTCTTTCTTTCTTTCTTTCTTTCTTTCTTTCTTTCTTTCTTCAACTAATCTGGAAACAGTTTTTACTACAATTGCAACATTTCAATCAACCCAAATAAATTTCTAAATCCATTTCAGTTGTCTAGGCATGTTTTCCAGTGATCTGGGCAAAAGGTTTTTTTTTAGTTTTGTTTCAAAAAAAAAAAAGTTAAATCTAAGTGCATGTTATTTTTAAAAAAGCATCTACTTGTCATTAACACAGGAAGGCCGCTTCCTTCTAAAATGTATCTTCAGCATAAAACAGCAACCACAGTTGCTTTTGACTTCCAAAATACAGTTTGACTTGTTGACAAATACAATGACTGAGTAAAATTCAGCCTGAAGTCCTCACATATCATTGCACAAATGACAATCCTTTTTCTTTTTTTTATAATTTTGGGTTAAATTATAAGATGTCCACCGTGCTCCGGGTTGATAATTACATCATGTTGGCAAAGTTACGCTCACATAAAGAAACTGTGGCAATCCTATTCTAAAATAAGCAATTATCAGCTATTTATCTTTCCCCGCTCTGAATGATAAAGAGTTGTTCAGCTACGCTCTGATGACAGATTATAAACAGTCCTCGACTTACAACCAGGGGAATCAAGATTCAGACGCAACTGGTTCGTATTTATGACGGTCAATGGGGAAAGCCAGATTCACTTAATGTTGTGGTTCCCCGGCAGCAGGTGCGGACGGCTGAGGTCTCGGAGAGCGAGGACTCAGGTGAGGGGCCTGCGTGGGATGCAGGGATGGGGCCAGGACTATCAGGGAGTGGGGTGCTGCCTTCGGAGATTGTGGAGGCTGGCAGCAGTGAGGAAGAGGCCCCCGAGGAGCCTGTGCCCAGCATGCGTGAGCAGCTGCAGCAGCACGGGCGACACGGGAGTAAGGCTGCAAGGTGATGGCCCCTCCCTTAAGGGATAGAAGCCAGCGGAGAAACCAGAGTTCTTTGCAGGAAGCAAAGACGTTTTTGCACTGACCGATACTACCTCTTGCATGAATTACAATTTCTCGTAATAAACAACACCGCAATGTATTTCATGTCCTTTTCTTGTGTATGTGTGTGGGGGGTGGGAGGGGGGAGACACAGGTTTCATACAAACAGTGTGCCAAAACATGTCCTGCAACAACATCTGGGTTGGGCCAAGATTATTAGGGTTTACACTGGCACAGTCCACAACCAATTGCCAAGTGAAAGACAAGAGGATAGAATATTTGTAGCTCAGGGTTGAACTGTGAGGACTTGATGCTCTATGAGTTTGGTGGTTTTCTTGCAGACGTTTCATTACCCAACTAGGTAACGTCATCTGTGCTAGAACAGAGTAGGTGTGCGAGGAGGAGGAGAAGGAGGAGGAGGAGGAGGAGGAGCAGGAGGAGGAGGAGGAGGAGGAGGAGGATTATTCTTGTGTTGTCCTTGGTGCTCTCTGAGCTTGGTGGTTTTCTTTGCAGGTGTTTCATTACCAAACTAGGTAATGTCATCAGTGCTACAAGGGATCAGCTGTAGTGTGCAAGGCTGCAAACGAGCAAGAGATTTTGTGTGCATCACAAAACCAGGAGCAACTCAACAGAAGCAGAGATAAAACAACTTTCAAACATCATTTTAAGGGTTGCTCCTCAACAGACTGGCCGGCATTAACAACACATTTCTGTCTGGCCAAAAAAAAAAAAACCCCAGAAAAAGCCAATAGACTGAGAGTTAATTTGGCAGTGAAATTGCTTGCAACTCTTCCAAGACTGGGCTGCCCTCTAACCAAGACTTTTTAAGCGAATACAAAAGAGTTCCTTGTCTGGCTTTGGTGTAGTGAAGAGACAGGAAGGAGGAGGGAAGGGAGGAAGAGAAATCAGCCTCAGTTAAATTAATGAACTCCTTCAGTTCAACCTTTTTCTTTTATCTTTTTTTTTTTTAATTGGGAGAAATCTTGTTCTGGCTGATGCTCCCATTTATTGCAAAATACAGCGTAGCCTGAGGGGTTGTTTGTGCTCTCTGAGCTGGGTGGTTTTCTTGCAGACGTTTCCTACCCTAGGTAGCACCATCAGTGCTAGAAGGGAGTGAGGTCTAGGAGGGGGAGGAGGAGGAGGGAGGTGTGAGGAGGAGGAGGAGGTGGAGGAGGAGGAGGAGGAGGAGGAGGAAGAAGAAAATAATGACTGTGGGGTCCTTGGTGCTCTCTGAGTTTGGTGGTTTTCTTGCAGACGTTTCATGACCCAACTAGGTAACATCATCAGTGCTAAAGGCAGTGGGGCTTAGCGAAAAGGAGGAGGAGGAGGAGGAGGAGGAGGAGGAGGAGGAGGAGGAGGAGGAGGAGGAGGAGGAGGAGGAGGAGGAGGAGGAAGAAGAAGAAGAAGAAGAAGAAGAAGAAGAAGAAGAAGAAGAAGAAGAAGAAGAAGAAGAAGAAGAAGAAGAAGAAGAAGAAGAAGAAGAAGAAGAAGAAGAAGAAGAAATAATAATGACTGTGGGGTCCTTGGTGCTCTCTGAGCTTGGTGGTTTTCTTGCAGACGTTTCATGGCCCAACTAGGTAACATCATCAGTGCTCAAGGCGGTGGGCCTTGCGAAGAGGAGGAGAAGGAAGATAATTTTCGTTTAAGGAATTTCAATTGACGATCAGAAGAAACGAAAGGGTGTCCAATTGCCACTAAAAATCTCAAAACTCCTCCAGGTTCAGCTCAGGCTGACCTTATGACAATCGGTTCATAAAACCCAGGACTCTCCAACCTCAAATATCTTCCCATCTTCAGCTTTTCACTTATTTCACACCTGGAAACCCAAACACGACAAAATAAAGCATGGAATCTTCAAGTGTTGCTTACTTTGCACCATGAAAGCACACGACGCCCAGTCAGTCCTCAGCTTACAACCACAAGTGAGCCCAACGTTTCTGTTACTAAGCGAGACGGCTGTTAAGTGAGTTTTGCCCAATTTACAACCTCCTTGCCATGTTTCTTTTATATATATATGTATGTATGTATGTATATATACATATATATACATACATACATACATATATAAAGAAATATATACACTATTGCACCCAATAACGTTTGTATACATTTCTTACTAAGTTTACATTCATATTATAACCTATTCAACATTATATATCATAGTGTATCGTTATTTCAGTGTCATTAAATTTCTGACCTCATTTTGCAACTGTCCTTAATAACAAATCCCAGCTCTTACTGGTTACATTCATATTATAGCCTATTCAACGTTGTCTATCGTAGTATATCATTATTACAGTATCATTATTTAATTTCTTGTTTTATTTCCCAACCATCCATAGAATAGATCCCAAATCTTATAATACTCCATTTCTTCTTGTTCTCTAATGGCCAAGGTTAATCTACTCATCTCTGCATATTCCAATATTTGCTTAATCACCTCCTCCTCCATCGGAATTTTCTCATTTTTTCCAATTTTGAGCAAATACAATTCTAGATGCTGTTAATACATATACAATCAAGTATGTGTGATGACACAAAGGGGCGTGGCACAAAAGCAACCAAGTCACAAAAGTAGGTAAAGTTCCTTTAATTCTTCCAATTTGGCCCCCAATGTCCAGTTATCATCGGTTGGAGAAAAAACTCTCCCAAGAACAGTTTTTAAAGGGAAGAAATTCAGCCCGAACCCAAAGTACATCTAAATTATCAATAAAAACCAACACAAACCACAAGCTGCAGCAATTAATGAGACAGGGCAGGATAAGGAATTGCAGACTTCAAAAGATAATGAAACACAGTCGGGAGGACGCCAGAAGCCAGAACCGAGATAAGACGTGGCAAACCAAGATAATGCATGATTTGCTTCCAGCCAGGTGCTGTGCGCAAATGCCCTTTTTAAATCCTGTTTTCCCAGCTGCAGCTAATGAAGGGAATCGGGGCCCTTTCCTCCCCCGTAACCCACGTTGCTCCCTTCTCCGTTCCTCCCTGAGTGCCCTAGGATGAAGAGGGGGTGGCCCTGAGTCTTCCTCTGAATGCCCAGCCGGACTGTGCCCTTCCCCAGTTTCCTCCACAGCCACCAGAGCCACACTCCCACTCCCTGTCAGCTGTTCAACACCCCACCCACCCCCCGGAATCAGATTCCAACAGGGGGCGTGACAGTATGTTACTTATTTGCTATAGTTCTTAGGTAAAATCCCCAATAGAAATATCTCAGGCTTTAAGTCTATATGTTGTTTTATGATCTTTTTCCAACCATGTGTGCATTTTTGTCCAACATCTTTCAGCTTCTGTGCACGTCCACCACCTATGGTAATATGACCCAGGTATCCGATGACATTTCCAACATTTCGCTGATTTATCTTCTTGCCCCGTTTCTTAAGTGAACCATGGCTGTTTTTACCTTAGTAACGCGGTCGTTAAATGCATCCGCGTTCCCCATTGACTTTGCCAGAAGGTCGCAGAAGGGGAATCGCGTGAGCTCCAAGACACTGCGACCGTCATAAATATGAATCACTGCGACCGTCATAAATATGGACCAGTTGCCAAGGAAGTCTGGATTTTGATCCCCTGACCCTGGGACGGGACGCTGAACAGTTGTTAAGTATGAAAAACCAATCCCAAGTCACGTTTATCAGCTCCGTGGTAACAGAACCGTCACGAAACGAATGGTCGTTAAGTCCAAGGACCATCTGCGCTACGTACAAGAATCTTATTTGAAGAAATAATCAAAAATTTCACATCAGGATGACAAGACGAAGAAGTTCTGGACTGTAGGCATATAGGCAGATGGGACCTGACAGATTGCAAACTGTCAGCCTTCCCACATCTTCATGCAAGCGTTGCTCCCTTCCCAGAGCCGATTGCAATTATTATAGGCAGAAACTGTTAGAAGCAGAAAGCGTGAACCACCTGCTAGAGTGACAGCCGCATTAAGGAATTAAGACATTTGCAAAGATGCCCAAAAATGAATGCTCTTGGCATAACACAATGTCATCTGACACTATTCGGTTAAGCTTGTTCAATATAGTTAATGGAAACACGCAATGTCAGGACGATGAAAGTATTATTGGCAAGATTAGTCGCAAATTCTGTTCAGTTTTATTTAATGCAGGTAGTTCTTGGGTTATAAACACAATTGGGAAACCGGCCTTGCTGTCACTAAGCATTGCGGGCGAAATGTGTCATATCACGTAACTAGAGGTAGTCCTCTACTTATAACTTAGTCATCCGTTTCCATCCGTTGCTTCTCGTCCTGCCTTCTGGTGCTTTGGAGAATAGCTTGACTCCTCCTACTTTGGGGCAGCCCCTCAAATACTGGAAGACGGCTATCGTGTCACCCCCTAGTCTTCTGAACCTTTACAGAATACAGAGTCGGAAGGGATCTTGGAGGTCATCTAGTCCAATCCCATGTCCAAGCAGGACATTCCGTCTAGAGCAGTGGTTGCCAACCGGTGGTCCGCGGCCCACTGGTGATCCGTGAGAAGATTTTGGTGGTGCTCAGAGAAATCTCATCCCCAGAGCACACACACACACCCGCAAAGCAAATTAATCCAGGCTGCACTGGAACACAAGGCTGCCCCGCCCACATGGCCGCAAACTTGCCTGCTAAATTGCTATTTTTCCTTTTTTTTTTCCCCCCCCAACCATCAGCTGTTCTGCTGTGCAGGGAGATTTAGATTAGCTAGAAAGCAGGAAATGGTTGCATTTCTTGCTTTCTAGCTAATCTTTAGATCTTCGGCTCTGCTTTTAAGCGCAGCCGAACCTTCCTTAGGACTGAAGCGTCGACTTCCGGTTTGAAGGGCTTGAACATCCGCTTTGACATCAATAGGCAATTAAGCTGAAAATAAAACAAAATGCCAAAGGGATAATAAAGATTTCTGGACATTAAAAACTTTCTTTTTCATCAGCAGGAAGGGAGAGAAAAAGAATAAGGGGAGGATCTGGAAGAGGGAGGAGACTGCCTGGAATTAAAAATAATCTACAGCAGGGGTGTCCAACCTTGGCAACTTTAAGACTTGTGGACTTCAACTCCCAGAGTTCCTCAGCCAGCAAAGCTGGCTGAGGAACTCTGGGAGTTGAAGTCCACAAGTCTTAAAGTTGCCAAGGTTGGACACCCCTGATCTACAGTAAAACTTCAACCAGACTTCTAAAAGATACATTTTAACTGAAACTTGGCAACTAAATAGTAACCCCAGGAAGAGAAAGTGAAAAAAAAAAAGGAGCAAAAAAGAAACAGCTTGCGTGTATTTGGATTATTTGGTGATCTTTGGATTTTTGGTTATTATATTTGAACGACTAAAATCAATCGGGTGGTTGTTTAAAAATTTATACAATGGCACCACTTCTGGATGAATTGAAAATGGAACTTAAAACGTACAAAGAAGATGCACAAGAAGGGAAGGGTTCTTTTGGCTTCGTTTTTCAATTCTTAGAAATGGAGATCTGGAACTATGAGAAACAACCAGAAAAGACTGCAAAACAAGAAGACTGGGACAAAGAAGAAGCCATCTTTAATGAACAAGTAACTCTACGTGGGGAAGAAAAAGGACTGAAGCGTCTATTATTCAGTGCAGACTCAGGTAGCCGATGGCAGAAAGGTAGATCTCTGAGTGAATCTGTGATTCTGGGAGCAACTCAATCTGCCTGACTGCTTTGCCTGATTTGGGGTAAAAGTTGCTCTATTTTTTATAAAAAAAAATCAATATTTACATAAATATTTATAATATTTACATACAAGTTATGCCCAGCCAGTCACATGACCACCAAGCCACACCCACAAATTAGGCCACACCCACAGAACCGGTTAAGGAATTTCAATCCCACCCCTTCCTCTGTGTGTTTGTGTGTGTGTGTGTGAGTGAGGGGGAGGTTAGACCAGATATCTCTCCCCTCTCTCTCTCTCTCTCTCACCAAGCCACCGTCAGTCAATTATGAGTTTGGTGGTCCCTGAGGTCCAAAAGGTTGGTGACCCCTGCTCTATACCATTTCAGAGTAATGATTGTCCAGTCTCTTCTTGTAAAACTTCCAGGCTTGGAGCATCCCACAACTTCTGGAGGTCTTTCTGGGGTCTTTGGAGAATAGCTTGACCCCTTCTTCTTCGTGGCAGCCCCTCAAAAATTGGAAGACCGCTACCACGTCACCCCTAGGCCTTCCGATCTGGATACTTCAGAGCTTAGGAGCTAACGGGGACAAGGCTTTGACTCCTAATGTTGGATTCTTAAAACTTAGACCATAGGATAACAGGTTTGGAAGGGACCTTGGAGGTCTTCTAGACCACCACCCCAGCTCAGGCAGGAAACCCCTAAACCATTCCAGAAAAAGGAGTTGTCCAGTTTCTTCTTCAAAACCTCCAGGGATGGAACACTCCCGACTTTCTGGAGGCGAGTCATTCCATTGATGAATTGATAACAGAATAACAGAGTTGGAAAGGACCTTGGAGGTCTTCTAGTCCACACCCCCCCTGGTCAGGCAGGAAACTCTGCTCCATTTCGGACAAATGGCTGTCCAATCTCTTCTTGAAATCCTCCAGTGATGGAGAACCCACAAACTCTGGAGGGAAGATCAACGTTCCAACAGCCCTGAAAAAAGTGACTTAGGACTGTTTTTCAGACTTATGACTGTCACGTCATCAAAATTCAGATGCTTGGCAACTGACTCGCATTTAGGATGGTTTCCGTGTCCCGGGGAGGGGATCACACGATCCCCCTTTGCGACCTTCTGACAAGCAAAGTCAACGGGAAAGCCAGATTCCCTTAACGACCCAGGTTGCTAACCTCACAGCAGCAGTGATTCAGTTAACAACCGGGGCAAGGAAGGTCGTCAAAGGGGGCAAAACCACTGTCTCGCTTAGCAACAAAGGCTGGGCTCGACTGTGGTCGTACGTTGAGGTATGGCCTCCTGTAGGTCCTCTCTTGAAGTTCAGGTTCACGGAACTCTTTTTAACGACGAGTTGAAATCATCTTCTTTCTAATTGGGAAAAAGCCCTGTTTCTAGTCCTCTGGAAGTCCTGAACCATTCGGCCTGTAGGCTCTTCAGATAGTTGAAGACGGGGACGCTGGCCGAGCATCCCGAGTGCCTCCAACCCCTCCGATGTTTTTCTACAAAGTTCCATCTCTCGATATAAAAGCGAAAATACCCCTCGCGCATCATCACAAAATCTCCAGAACCGTCAAGCCTACAAACTTGAAATTGGGCCCATCTGTTCCTCTTGGCTTCGAGGGTCTCGCTAAGAAAGGATTTTTCCAAATGACCCTCAGAGCATTTAGTATCTCCTATTGTAGGAAGTTATCACACACACCCTCTCCTAGAAAAAGGAAACAGCCTAGGAAATATTTAAAAGGCAGAATATTTCCCCTAAAAAGAGCAGAAATTCAGCCCCTCCCCCCATCTTTGCTAATGGGCCATGACTCTTGGTCTGGGCCAGCTTATTTTACATAACAAAGATCTACTCCAGATAAGAGCTGCAATAGGAAAGCCCTTTTCATGACATCGTCACCCAACAAGGCTCAACCAAGCCTGGGACTCCAGACAGCCTATAGAGTTGCTCCTGCACGGCCCCATGGGAGTCTGACCACCAATCAGAATACAGGCTCCAATTCAAATCCCAACAAGAGGGTATATAAGGGACTCTCCGTATCTCCGCCTTTCCTTCTTTTCCTTCATCTTGAAGCCTGTGATCATCCCTTCCTTCTTTGGAGCTCCGAGGAACGTGGTCCTGTCCACCATTAAACCATCTTTCCAAACAGCCTCCAGGTTTCCAGTGTCTTTTTCCCCTACTTGGAACTGAACCCAGGAGGATGTTTCTTCCAACACGATATTATTATTGGTGTTAGTATTATTATTAACACGCTCTGATGCTAAGGAGTCCTACTCCCCCTCCCCACCTGAAAAGAAATCCCTTCCAAAGGCAAAACACAAGCAGAGGAGAGGAGGTTCCGTTTCAGTTTCAGAGCACCAAGCAGCTTGAGTACTGAACAGTTGAGCTAAGCCACGCCCAGGCTCCTTGCTGTCTCCTTCTTGCTCACACAGCAAATATTGTTTCCGTTTCCAAACAGCCCTCCACTCTCTCACACACTGACAGGACACTAGCCAGGTGAATGCCGATGGATGCTGGTAGGCAGAGGCAGAATTTTTTTTTTTTCTCCTTATTTTCCTCCCCCCAAAAAACTAAGCCCAACCACATAAGTTTCGTAGCGAAGGACGAGGATCCAGCTAGTCTTTCATATGCCTCTAAATTTAACCTCCCTTCTTGGAATTACTAATGTACTTCCCCCACACACACACACACCCACTTTGACTCAATTGCTTATTGAATGAAAATTCAATTTACTCTCGGTTGGGCGGTCATAATATTTTGCATGCTGTTTCCACTAAAGGTTTGTTATTTCTACAGAATTTATGCCCCGCGAAAGTACATAATGAAATCATCTGTTTTGACATAAATAAGTTCAAATTGCTGCTTTATATATGTATCTGTCAAGCTTTCCTCAATGGCCCGGTGATTGGGAACAGATTTATTCCCGGGGGGGCTTCGGTGTGGGAGGCCGGCAAGCGCAATCTTCTGCCTGGTGAAAACCCCATTCCGGCCCGCATATCAGTTTCTGATTTCTTATCCTAAGAATGGTAGGTCTGCAAGGGGCCCTGGAGGTCATCTAGTCCAACCCCCTGCTCCAGCAGGAGACCCTAGAGCATTCCAGACAAATGGCTGTCCAGTCTCTTCTAGAAAACCTCCAGGGATGAAGCATCCACAACCTCAAATATTGGAACACAGCTACCGTATCAAAGATACAACAGTGGTGTTAAAGAATAACACAGTTGGAAGGGACCCTGGAGATCGTCTAGTCCAACCCCCAGCTCAGGCAGGAAACCCCTATATCATTTCAGACAAATGGCTGTCCAGTCTCTTCTTAAACACCTCCAGTGTTGGACCACCCACAATTTCGGATGGCAAGTCGTTCCACTGATTAATTGTTCTAACTCTCAGGAAATTCCTCCTTAATTCCAGGTTGCTTCTCTCCTTGATGAGTTAGCCAAACCTTAACCATTATAGCCTTGGTTGTTCCTAGGGCAAGGGCCTTCAAACTTGGCAAGTTTCAGACTTGTGGACTTCAACTCCCAGGATTCCTGAGCTAACATGACTGGAGGAGGAATTCTGGGAGTTGAAGTCCACAAGTCTTAAAGCTGCCAAGTTTGAAGACCCCTGAATTCTATCATTTATCTATCTGTCTGTCTGTCTATCGTCTCCCCATCCATCCATCCATCATCTATCACCAGAGCCTCCAAACTTGCTCCTCTCTATGTGGCTCTGCTGAATCTCTGGGGTTGCCTCAGCTGTACCGGTAAGTCCTCAACTTACAGCAGTCCATTTAGTGACCGTTCCAAGTTACAACGACACTCGGAAAAAAAGAGACAGGACCGCTTTTCTCACTTACAACCGCTGTGGCATTCCCAGGGCCACATGATCAAACCATCTGGAATGGAGCTCCCGTTGCTCCTGACATCTGGAACACAGCTTCCATCAGCCCTGACATCTGGAATGGAGCTCCCATCGCTCCTGACATCTGGAACACAGCTTCCATCAGCCCTGACATCTGGAATAGAGCTCCCATTGCTCCTAACATCTGGAACACAGCTTTCATCAGCCCTGACATCTGGAATGGAGCTCCCATCGCTCCTGATATCTGGAACACAACTTCCATCAGCCCTAACATCTGGAATGGAGCTCCCATTGCTCCTGATATCTGGAACACGACTTCCATCAGCCCTAACATTTGGAATGGAACTCCCATCGCTCCTGACATCTGGAACACAGCTTCCATCAGCCCTGACATCTGGAATAGAGCTCCCATTGCTCCTAATATCTGGAACACAGCTTCCATCAGCCCTGACAGCTGGAATGGAGCTCCCATCGCTCCTGACATCTGGAACACGGCTTCCATCAGCCCTGACATCTGGAATGGAGCTCCCATCGCTCCTGACATCTGGAACACAGCTTTCATCAGCCCTGACATCTCGAATGGAGCTCCCATCGCTCCTGACATCTGGAACACAGCTTTCATCAGCCCTGACATCTGGAATGGAGCTCCCATCGCTCCTGACATCTGGAACACGACTTCCATCAGCCCTGACATCTGGAATGGAGCTCCAATCGCTCCTGGCATCTGGAACACAGCTCTCATCAGCCCTGACATCTGGAATGGAGCTCCCATCGCTCCTGACATCTGGAACACAGCTTTCATCAGCCCTGACATCTGGAATGGAGCTCCCATCGCTCCTGATATCTGGAACACAACTTCCATCAGCCCTGACATCTGGAATGGAGCTCCCATCGCCCCTGATATCTGGAACACAGCTTTCATCAGCCCTAACATCTGGAATGGAGCTCCCATCGCTCCTGATATCTGGAACACAACTTCCATCAGCCCTAACATCTGGAAATGGAGCTCCCATCGCTCCTGATATCTGGAACACGACTTCCATCAGCCCTAACATCTGGAATGGAACTCCCATCGCTCCTGACATCTGGAACACAGCTTCCATCAGCCCTGACATCTGGAATAGAGCTCCCACTGCTCCTAACATCTGGAACACAGCTTCCATCAGCCCTGACATCTGGAATGGAGCTCCCATCGCTCCTGACATCTGGAACACAGCTTCCATCAGCCCTGACATCTGGAATGGAGCTCCCATCGCTCCTGACATCTGGAACACAGCTTCCATCAGCCCTGACATCTGGAATGGAGCTCCCATCGCTCCTGACATCTGGAACACAGCTTTCATCAGCCCTGACATCTGGAATGGAGCTCCCATCGCTCCTGACATCTGGAACACGACTTCCATCAGCCCTGACATCTGGAATGGAGCTCCCATCGCTCCTGACATCTGGAACACGACTTCCATCAGCCCTGACATCTGGAATGGAGCTCCCATCGCTCCTGACATCTGGAACACGACTTCCATCAGCCCTGACATCTGGAATGGAGCTCCCATCGCCCTGACATCTGGAACACAGCTCTCATCAGCCCTGACATCTGGAATGGAGCTCCCATCGCTCCTGGCATCTGGAACACAGCTCTCATCAGCCCTGACATCTGGAATGGAGCTCCCATCGCTCCTGACATCTGGAACACAGCTTTCATCAGCCCTGACATCTGGAATGGAGCTCCCATTGCTCCTGACATCTGGAACACAGCTTTCACCAGCCCTCACATCTGGAATGGAGCTCCCATTGCTCCTGATATCTGGAACGCAGCTTTCATCAGCCCTAACATCTGGAATGGAGCTCCCATCGCCCTGGCATCTGGAACACAGCTTTCATCAGCCCTCACATCTGGAATGGAGCTCCCATTGTTCCTGACATCTGGAACACAGCTTTCATCAGCCCTGACATCTGGAATGGAGCTCCCATTGCTCCTGATATCTGGAACACAGCTTTCATCAGCCCTAACATCTGGAATGGAGCTCCCATTGTTCCTGACATCTGGAACACAGCTTTCATCAGCCCTGCTCCCATTGCCCCTGCTTTCATCAGCCCTTCCCATTGCTCCTGACATCTGGAACACAACTTCCATCAGCCCTAACATCTGGAATGTGGCTCTCCTCATTCCTAAATCTGGAATGTGGCTCTCTGCCATCTCTTAACATCTGGAACATGACTCCCACTATCCCTGTTTGTCTGGACTGCAACTTCCCCTGCCCCAACATTTGGAACGCAGCTCCCATTGTTCCTAACCTCTGGAACACAGGTCCCTTCATTCCCAACATCTGGAGTACGTGGGAACTGTGATCCAGAACAGCTGGAAAGCTCGCTTCTCCCCCGCGAAAGGCAACTACAGGCAAAATTTACTTAGTCCCATCTTCCATTTCCAGCCTGGGTGTGCAACATTAATTTAGTAAAAACCCAGAATTGAATTCAGATCAGAACCGGAATGAAAAAAAATATATCAAACATGCTACTTTTGCTACGAGACTTAAGCCTCAAAAGCAAGAAAAATTCAGCGCTCAGAGCAGTTTCTGCCAAAAGGGGCACTTAAAACCTCATCCTGATTCCCCAAATAGGCCTCTGGGTTTCTGACGCTTTCTTAGCAAATAAAAATGAGAAAGGCTTGCATTTGGAAATTGGAAAAATGAGAAAATTCCGATGGATGAGGAAATAATGAAGAAAATAGGGGAATGTGCAGAAATGAGTAGATTGACAATGGCGAGTAGAGAACAAGAGGAAGAAGATTGTTATAAAATGTGGAATTTATTTTAGGAATGGCTGGATGGAATATGAAGTTGAGAAGTTGAAATATGTAAGTGCAGTATAATATCTATTACTGATAATTGAATGAGTTAGACAGAGTAAGAAAATGAATGTGAAATATATTATTGAAAGTCAACAAATATGTTAAGGCTAATATAACAACTGATATTATGTGATATAAAATACTGATTAGAATGATTATAAACAGATATAAATAAAATATGTATGATATGTATGATAATGTTATCATGTGCACAAAGAAATGTGTACCCAACTGACACACTGATGAAGAGAGAGAAAGGTTTTATTTGTTAAGTTTCTGTTGTTATAAAAATAAAACTTTTATTTAAAAAAAAGAAAAGAAAGAGAGAGAGAAAAAGGCTGCAGCCCAGGACTTGTTCTGAGAATCTGCCCCTGTGCCCAGAAAAATAACAAAAGACAGACCAAAAAAAGCTACTGGGGGAGGAAAGAATTGGTAGACAAATTGCATTCTACAAAAGCAGAGCTTTTTAAGATGATTACAATATCCAGAAATCACCCATCAGTAGACACAATAGAGCTAAACAATATCTACAGACTGTGCAAAAACAAGCCAAAAAGGGAACAGAAAGACAAAACGCCCTCCCTTGCCAGCGATCAGCACCCAAATTAGATTAGATGAACTCCAAGATTAACACCAGACTAACAATATAGAAGGAAACAATACCCCAAGCAAGGAACTGGTGGACAAACTGACATTAAAGGGTCCAACCAAAGAACCTCCCAATACCACTGATGGGGAAAGCCCCTTGTAAATGGAAAGAGAGAAATATCCCCACTCTTTTCTAGCACTGATGGTGTTTCCTAGTTGGGTCATGAAACGTCTGCAAGGAAACCACCCAGCTCAGAGAGCACCAAGGATCCCAGAGTCCTCCTCCTCCTCCTCCTCCTCCTCCTCCTCCTCCTCCTCTCCCCTTCTAGCACTGATGGTGTTTCCTAGTTGGGTCATGAAACGTCTGCAAGGAAACCACCCAGCTCAGATAGCACCAAGGATCCCAGAGTTGTTCTCCTCCTCCTCCTCCTCCTCCTCCCCCTTCTAGCACTGATGGTGTTACCTAGTTGGGTCATAAAACGTCTGCAAGGAAACCACTAAGCTCGGAGAGCACCAAGGACCCCACAGTCCTCCTCCTCCTCCTCCTCCTCCTCCTCCTCCTCCTCCTCCTCCTCTTCCTCCTCCTCCTCACACCTTCTCCTCCTCCTCCTCCTAGACCTCACTCCCTTCTAGCACTGATGATGTTACCTCGTTGGGCAATGAAACGTCTGCAAGGAAACCACCAAGCTCAGAGAGCACCAAGGACCCCACAATCATCATCACTGTCATCCTTCTCCCCTTCCTCTTCCTCCCCACACCTTTACAAAACTGAGACCAAACTCCACTCCCTTCTAGGATTGATGATGTTACCTAGTTGGGTAATGAAACATCTGCAAAAAAAACCCACCAACCTCAGAGAACATCAAGAACCCCAGAGTTCTCCTCTTCCTCTTCCTCCATCTTCTCCTCCTTCTCCTCCCACACCCCTCTCCCTTCTAGCACTGATGATGTTACCTAGTTGGGTTATGAAACGTCTCTGCAAAGAAACAACCAAGCTCAGAGGGCACCATGGACCTTTCAAGATGACGTTTTTCTCTCAGGAGTTCCTGTAGCATTTTCTGCAGAGGGAAAACCTCAAAAGAGTCCCCAAACTTGACAACTTTTAAGACCTGTGGACTTCAACTCCCAGAATTCTCCAGCCAGCAAGTGTCCCGCTTAGCAGGAGAAATTTGGGGCTCCACCGTGGTGGTTAAGTCAAGGACTATCTGTAATTTATTAAAACCAACCAGCTGCCCGATTTTATTCTTCTAAATCAAAGTTCTCCAAACTTGGCAACTTTGATTTAGAAGTTGGCCGGAGAATTCTGCGAGGTGAAGTCCACAAGTCTTAAAGTTGCCAAGTTCAGCATTTTAGTATTTATTTGATTTGTCAATCGCTTACAAGATACAGGTATAAGAATAAATATAGCTTTGAATACATGAGATAGATACTTAGGACAGGGACGGTAGGCACGTTGGTGCGCTTATGCACGCCCCCTACAGGCCTCTTAGGAAAGGGGTGAGGTCAATAGTAGACAGTCTAAGGTGGAAGTTTTTGGGGTTTGGGGAAGAAACCACAGAGTCAGGTAGAGGATTCCAAACATTTGGAATAATGTTTATTATTAATATTTAAATAAGTTTGGAGACCAGTGCCCTAAAAGCTGGGGAATCCCCATTTCTAGGTCTTCAGCGATCCCACGGTCCACCCCAATGACAAATCCAGCTTTTCCCATCCTTTTCTTTACTGCCAAACTCAGGCTGGAAAATCATCCCAATCTCTCAAAATCTAAAAAATGCACACATTTAAAACAGCCTCCACCTGTCATGCCCTTGTTGGAGTCTGATTCCCAGGGGGAGATTGAGCAGCTGACAGGGAGTGGGAGTGGGGCTCCGGCGGCTGTGGAAGAAACTGGGGAAGGGCCCAGTCCAGCTGGGCATTCAGAGGAAGACTCAGGGCCACCACCACCCTTCATCCTAGGGCACGCAGGGAGGAACGGAGAAGGGAGCAACATGGGTTGGGTGGCTTACGGGGGAGGAAAGGGCCCTGATCCCCTTCATGGGCTGCAGCTGGGAAGACTGTTTAAAAGGGCAAACTGCACATGGCAAAGTTGCTGGAAGCAAAGCGTGCATTATCTTTGTCTGGGCTTATCTGGGTTTTGACATCCTCCCAACCGTGGGTGCTTTTGTTATCTTTTGGAAGTCTGCAATTTATTATCCTGCCCTGTCGTGTTAATTACTTCAGCACGGTTTCGTTGATTTTTTTTATTTCTACTTTATCTGTACTTTGGGTTTGGACTGCATTTCTTCCCTTTGTAGACTGTTTTTGGAAGAGTTTGATCTCCAGCCGAGGATAACTGGACATTGGGGGCCAAGTTGGAGGCATTAAAGGGAATTTATTCTACTTTTGTGACGTTGTTATTTTTGTGCCACGCCCCTTTGGGTCATCACACCACCTGAGTAGTTCTGCACTGGAGACAAATTCCCTTCACACTTGGCCACATAAAATAAACTACGGGCAGTCCTCGACTTAACGACCACAATCGAGCCCAGAATCTCTTGTCAATAAGTAAGAAATGGATGCTGTGAGTTTGGTCCCATTTTATGACTTTGGTTGCCCCGGCTGTTTAAGGGAATCTCTGCAGTTGTTGTTCAAATTAGGAACACGGCCGTTAAGTGAGCCTGGATTTTCCCGTTGACTTTGCTCGTGAGAAGGTCGCCAAAGGGGATCGCGTGACACTGCGACCGTCGTTAAGTATGAGTCAGCTGTTAAGCGACTGAATGTAAATCACATGACCACAGGAAGACTGCAACAGTTGTATAAGTGTGAAAAAAACGGTCATAAGTCACTTTTTCCAGTGCCGTTCTGCCTTCGGTCACTGAATGAACTGTTGTAAGTTGAGGACTACCTGTATTCAAGTATTCAGTCTCCTAACTTTTAAAATACGGTGTCAACCTTCAAACCCAAAGGCAACACAGTCACATAAGCAAGAAGAGTCCCCTTTATTATCTCCAACTTTGCCCCCAATGTCCAGGTTATCTTCTGGCTGGAGAGAAAAAAACTCTCCCAAGTGGAGTTTTAAGTGGAGGAAATTCAGTCCAAAAACAAATTAACTAAAAACCCACACAAACCACGCTGCAGTAATTAACTTGATAGGGCAGGGATACCAGATAATTCACGATTTGCTCCCAAACAACTTGCTGTGCGCAACCTCCCTTTTTAAACCCTGTGTTCCCAGCTGCAGCTAATGAAGGGAATCAGGGCCCTTTCCTCCCCCCATAAGCCATGCCACTCACGTTGCTCTCTTCTCAGTTCCTTCCCTGTGTGTCCTAAGATGAAGAGGGGGTGGGCCTGGGTCTTCCTCCCAACCCCCTCTCCCTTGTTATAGCTCTCCCCTGCTCTGCCCAGCTGGACTTTGCCCTTCCCCGGTGTGTTCCACAGCCACCGGAGCCCCATTCCCGCTCCCCGTCAGCTGCTCGGCCTCCCCCTCCGAATCAGATTCTGACAGGGAATCTGTTTGCTGAAATTCCCCATCAAAAATTCCCCATCAAAAGCACAACAGAGGAGGAATTCGGATGAAAGAGGGTAGGTTTGACTTCTCCTCCTGGTTCTGCAAAAAATGCCAAACGATCCCTAGACTAATTCCTTCCTTCCCTGACGTTCTTCAACTTTCCCAGACCCTTTGAAAACCGCTGGCAATGAGGGCAGGAAGCCATTACGCTGCAGTTAACCACCCTGTGACAAACCATTTATCTTTCATCTAATCTAATTGGGAGGAATTCTCCTTTTCAGATTTGCTGTCGCTTTTCATTAGAAACCTTGATTAAGGCGGCTAACGGAGGACAAAACGGTTCTCTGCTTTGGCTTCAAGGTCTGTCAGGAATCCCTGCCTAGAAACGATCACTTAAGGGGAAAGGCGGCATTCCTCGCACAGAACTTCGTTTAGCGAGCAAATTCACAAGGGCCTTGAAAAAAGGGACCGTTTTTCACACTTACGACCGTTGCAGCCTCCCTGTCATCATGTAATCAAAATTCAGGCACTTGGCCATCGACTCGTATTTATGGCCGTCGCAGCGTCCCTGGGGGCCACGGGATCCCCTTTGGCAACCAACTGACAAGCAAAGCCAGCGGTGAAGCCGGATTCACTTCACAACCATGTTGCTAGATTAAGGGTCTTCACACTTTAAGACTTGCGGACTTCAACTCCCAGGATTCCTCAGCTAACATGATTGGAGGAAGAATTCTGGGAGTTGAAGTCCGCAAGTCTTAAGGCGATCAAGTTTGGACACACACACACGCCTGTGCTAAATTAACAGGAGAAAGGAGGAAAAGGAGAAGGAGAGGAGAGGGAGAGGAACAAGAAAGAGGAGGAGGAGAGGGAGGGAGGGAAGGAGGAGAGGGAGAGGAAGAGGAAGAGGAAGAGGGAGGGAGGAGAGGGAGGGAGAAAGGAATGAGGAAGAGGAGGGGAGGGAGGAGAGGGAGAGGAAGAGGGGAGGGAGGAGAGGGAGCGAGGGAGAGAGAGAGGAACGAGGAAGAGGAGGAGGAGGGAGAGGAAGAGGAGGAGGGGAGGGAGGGAGGAGGAGAGGGAGGAGGGGAGGGAGAAAGCAAGAGGGAGAGGAACGAGGAAGAGAAGGAGGAAGAGAGGAAGGGAAGAGAGGGAGAGGAATGAGGAAGAGGAGGAAGAGGAGGGGGAGGAGAGGAGGGAGGAGAGGAAGGGGAGGGAGGAGGGAGGGAGGGAGAGGAACGAGGAAGAGGAGGAGAGGGAGGGAGAGAGGAAGAGAGGAGGGAGGGAGGAGGGGAGGGAGAAAGCGAGAGGGAGAGGAATGGAGGAAGAGGAGAAGGAGGAACAGAGGGAGGGGAGAGAGGGAGAGGAATGAGGAAGAGGAGAAGGAGGAAGAGAGGAAAGGGAGGGAGGAGGAGAGGGAGGAAGAAAGCGAGAGGGAGAGGAACGAGGAAGAGAAGGAGGAAGAGGAAGAGAGGGAGGGGAGAGAGGGAGAGGAAGGAGGAAGAGGAGAAGGAGGAAGCGGAGGAGAGGAGGGAGGGAGGAGGAGAGGGAGGAGGAGAGGGAGAAAGCGAGAGGGAGAGGAACGAGGAAGAGGAGAAGGAGGAAGAGGAGGAAAGGAAGGGGAGAGAGGGAGAGGAAGGAGGAAGAGGAGAAGGAGGAAGCAGAGGAGAGGGAGGGAGGGAGAGGGAGAGGAGGGAGGGAGGAGGAGAGGGAGGAGAGAGGAGAAAGGAGAAGGAGAGGAACGAGGAAGAGGAGAAGGAGGAAGAGGAGGAGAGGAAGGGGAGAGAGGGAGAGGAAGGAGGAAGAGGAGAAGGAGGAAGCAGAGGAGAGGGAGGGAGGGAGAGGGAGAGGAGGGAGGGAGGAGGAGAGGGAGGAGGAGAGGGAGAAACCGAGAGGGAGAGGAACGAGGAAGAGGAGAAGGAGGAAGAGGAGGAGAGGAAGGGGAGAGAGGGAGAGGAAGGAGGGAGGAGGAGAGGGAGGAAGGAGAGGGAGAAAGCGAGAGGGAGAGGAACGAGGAAGAGGAGAAGGAGGAAGAGGAGGAAGGGGAGAGAGGGAGAGGAACGAGGGGGAGGAGACCACCCCCATTCAGGTCCGAGGAGGACATTCTTCTCCTGCGCTGACCTCCCAGGGCAAGTGGAGGAAAGAGAGATTGGGACTCTTGTGCCTCCGGCTGTAACAGCGCAACGCCCACGGTGCCCCCTCTGCTTCCATCCCTGGCATCGGGCGCTGGAAGCCCCTCTGCACGCCAGGGATGCCCCTTCGAAGCTTGGAATGAGATTCTCCACGCTTGGCCGCCCCTCCAATTATCCCCTTTCCCCACTCTCCAAAGTGCCGCATTCATCTCATCAAGGCCGCCCGGCCTTGGCAGGGAAAGGACAAACTTGGAGGTCATTTGTTCACAGAAGGCTAGACAAAAAAAACCAAAACCACAGAAGGCTCTACCGCTCCGATTTTGCCCTGCAAATACAGGCAGTCCTCGACTTACAACAATCCGCTTAGTGGCCAAAGTGACGACGGCACTGAGAAAAGCGACTTATGACCAGTTTTTCACACTTACGACCCTTGCAGCCTGCCCCATGGTCACCTGGTCAACATTCAGCTGCTCGGCAACTGACTCGTATTCATTTTATTTTTATTAAAATGAATTAAATATTCTTTTACAAAATGAGCATCTTTCAGTTCAACGGCGGATTAACATATGTCTTGTGCACATGTTCATATTCGATATACGTTTTGTGCTATATCATCATTCAAGTTACATTCGTGTTAAAAATTTCATCCTTTTTTCTCTTTATCATTATAATATTCTCATTACCTTTTATCTGATATTCTTATCTGAGGGATAAGGTATATCAATGTATAATTTCTGTCTATTTATGTTAGATGATGACCCGAAAGGGTTGTCACTAAAAAGAGTTTTGTTATAAAACTGAACAAAGTCAAAAAAAATAAGGTAAAGTCCCTTGAATTCCTCCAACTTGGCCCCCAATGTCCAGTTATCTTCGGCTGGAGAAAAAAACTCTCCCAAGAACAGTTTTTAAAGAGAAAAAATTCAGTCTGAACCCAAAGAACATCTAGATTATAAATAAAAACCAACACAAACCACATTGCAACAATGAATGAATATTAATGAATCAATAAGGAATTGCAGACTTCAAAAGATAACGGAACACACACAGTTGGGAGGATGCTGGAACCCAGATAAAGACTTGACAAACCAAGATAATTCACTTTGCTTCCAGCAAGGTTCTGTACACAAACACCTTTTTTTAAACCCTGTTTTCCCAGCAGTAGCTAATGAAGGGAATCAGGGCCCTTTTCTCCCCCATAAGCCATGTTGCTCCCTTCTCCGTTCCTCCCTGCGTGCCCAAGGATGAAGAGGGGGTGGGCCTGGGTCTTCTTCTGAATGCCCAGCCGGACTTTACCCTTCCCCAGTTTCCTCCACAGCCACCAGAGCCACACTCCCACTCCCTGCTCAGCCTCCCCCTCAGAATCAGATTCCAACGGTGGCATGACATATTCACTCAATTTCTTTGTTTTCCAAACATTTATTAAAATACATCCCATCTCATATAATATCCTGTATCTTTTTGTTCTTTAATTTCCAGTGTTAATCTATTCATTTGTGCACACTCAAATATTTTCATAATCAACTCTTCTTCTGTAGGAATCTTATTGTTCTTCCAATTTTGAGCAAATACAATTCTAGCTGCCGTTAAAGATATGAATAATCAGATACATTTTTTCTTTACTATAGTGATCAGTACCGATTCGTATTTATGACGGTGGCTGTGTCCCTTGGGGGGGTCACATGATCCCCTTTGGTGACCTTCGGACAAGCAAAGTCATGAGGGAGGCAGATTCATTTCACGACCATGTCACTAACTTAACAAATGCAATGATTCGCTTAACTACCAGGTTACTAACTTATCAACTGCACGGATTCATTGAACAATGAGTGGCAAGAAAGGTCGTGAAAATGGAGCAAAATTCATTCAACACAAGCTTCACTTAGCAATGGAAATGTTGGGTGCGATTCTGGTCATAAAAAGGGAGCGACATTTGCTCAATGCATGTTTCACTTAGCAACGGAAATGTTGGGTGCGATTCTGGTCATAAAAATGGAGCGACATTTGTTCAATGCATGTTTCACTTAGCAACGGAAATGTTGGGTGTGATTCTGATCATAAAAATGGAACGACATTTGTTCAATGCATGTTTCACTTAGCAACGGAAATGTTGGGTGTGATTCTGGTCGTAACAATGGAGCAACATTCGTTCAACGCACACTTCACTTAGCAACGGAAATGTTGGGTGCGATTCTGGTCGTAAAAATGGAGAGACATTTGTTCAATGCACATTTCACTTAGCAACGGAAATGTTGGGTGTGATTCTGGTCGTAAAAATGGAGCAGCATTCATTCAACGCACGCTTCACTTAGCAACGGAAATGTTGGGTGTGATTCTGGTCGTAAAAATGGAGCAGCATTCATTCAACGACGCTTCACTTAGCAACGGAAATGTTGGGTGTGATTCTGGTCATAAAAATGGAGCGACATTTGTTCAATGCATGTTTCACTTAGCAATGGAAATGTTGGGTGCGATTCTGGTCGTAAAAATGGAGAGACATTTGTTCAATGCACATTTCATTTAGCAACGGAAATGTTGGGTGTGATTCTGGTCGTAAAAATGGAGCGACATTTGTTCAATGCACGTTTCACTTAGCAACGGAAATGTTGGGTGTGATTCTGGTCGTAAAAATGGAGCAACATTCGTTCAACGCACGCTTTACTTAGCAGCGGAAATGTTGGCTGCGATTCTGGTCGTAAAAATGGAGTGGCATTCGTTCAACGCACGCTTCACTTAGCAACGGAATGCAGGTCGTAAAAATGGAGCGACATTCGTTCAACACACGTTTCAGTTAGCAACGGGAATTTTGGATGTGATTCTGGTCGTAAAAATGGAGCGGCATTCATTCAACGCACGTTTCGCTTAGCAACGGAAATTTTGGGTGTGATTCTGGTCGTTAAGTTGAGGACTACCTGTCAGAAGCGCCAGTCCCTGCTAATTCACCTCTGCTACACCGATCTTCGGGTACCCATAAAGCCAAAATTATTTTTTTCTCAGCAAGCCCCATATATAAACACCAAGGCAAACCTTGGCTAACAGCAGGCACATAATAGAGCTGTGATGGCGAACCTATGGCAGCTGACTGTCGAGTACCTTATGCACATGCGCAGGGGGTGCACAGGAGACACATGGGCATGCACAGAGATGCGTAGTGCGCACTGTGGGTCATGCACGCATGCACAGATGTATGGCACAAGGGGTGATTGCGCACACGTGCAGATGCACAGCAAGAGGATCATGCACACACGCGCAGCATGTGGAGGGGTGATCGCGCACGCATGCGCAGGGGGGTTGGGGCCAGCACGCATTGCTTTCTGGGTGCCGGCACGCAAGCACGAGCGCACACGCAATTATCGGCACGGGAGCCGAAAAAGGTTTGCCACCACTGTAGTAGACATTTAGGTGATTTTTTTCAGGGCATTAGTACATGATTTACAGTGTCGTACGTTAGCGAGGGTGACTAATTCTGAGTTGCACCTCCCCGACCCTCCAAGGATCTTACAACACCTTGAAGATTAATCACCTGTTGCACTTATATTTACGGGGGAATTAAATTTCTCTCAACTTCATTAACCGCCGAAGGAGCAATTAAATATGCATCAGCCGTTCAAGGAAAGACTTGGAAAAGCAGAAGGTGGAATTTTGCAACTAAACAAGATTTAGCTCTAAAGTTTGAAGATCTCTGAAAAGGTGACGGGCAGTCCTGGACTTTTACAGCAATGAAGCCCAACCGTTGCTAAGCGAGGCAGGCGCTGAGTGAATGTTGTACCATTTTAAGGACCTTCCTCGCCGCAGCTGTGAAGGGAATCGTTGTTAAGTGAGTCGCACCAGGGTTATAAGCGACTCGGATTCCCCCGTTGACTTTGCTCGTCAGAAGGTCGGGAAAGGGCATCGCGCGATCCCGGGACACTGCGACCGTCGTAAATAGGAATCGGTTGCCGAGCGTCTGGATTTTGATCATGTGACCATGGGGATGGCTGCAGTGGTGGTAAGTGTGAAAACCGATCATAAGTCACTTTTCCTCAGAGCCTTTCTAACCATGGTGTCATGTCCTTGGTAGAGTCGGGACTCGGAGGGAGAGGAGGAACAGCCAACAGGGAGTGGAGTCGTGGCTCCGGAGGTTGTGGAGGAGGCTGGGGAAGGGCAGAGGCCGGCTGGGCAGTCAGAGGAAGAACCAGGCCCATCCTCTCTGAATCTTAGGACACGCAGGGAGGAACAGAGGAGGAAACAACTTGGCTTGCGAGAGAGGAAGCGGCCATGATCCCCCTCATTGGTTGCAGCTGGGAAGAATAGAATATAAGAGAGACGGTTAAAACACAGCGTTGCCAGAAGCAAAGCGTGTTTTATTTTGGGCTGAAGTTATCTTGGTTGACATCCTTCCAAACAGACTGTGCCTTGTGTATCTCTTGAATTTGGTAATTACTTATCCTGGTCCGTTGTGGAATTTCCTTCATTGTAGTTTGTTTGGTTTTTTTATTTCACCTCTATCTGCTCATCGAGTTCGGACTGTATTGCTTTCTTTTGAAGACTATTTTTGAATATGTTTTATCTCCAACTGAGAATGATTGAACAGTGGGGCCAAGTTGGAGGCATTAAAGGACATTTATTTACGCTTTGGATTTTGTGACGTTTGTGTTACACTCTGGGTCATACACTCACGGTCACTAAACGAATGGTTGTAAGTCGAGGATTAATTGTACTTATATTCTATTAAAAGAAGTTGTTGAGGCCACTTGGTGGTTTGTTTTTCTCCTGCTGAAAAGGACCATGTTGTGGTGTTGTGCTTTCGGCAGGATGTTTTTCACTGCCCTGTGTCCCTTCCTCGTTGAACCCAGGTGCAGGCTGCTGGTGGTGAGTCTGTGCTGACTCTGCATCTCAAGCTGAAGTGCAAATAGTTCCTGTAGTCTGCAATTTTTCTGGAAATTGGTTCACGCTCCTGCACCATTCAAAGGTGGTTCGTCCCAAAGTCCACAGCTAAATGTCTAAGGAGATGTTCAGTCATCCAGGTCATGGTTGTCCTTTTTATGGAGGATCAGTGATCTTGTTTGATGAAAAGTCTTCCAAAGCTTCAAAAAGTCACCGAAGGTCCATGCTGCCCACCCAGAAATAAAGCACCTTGGTAGGACTGTTCACACGGACTCATCGTCCGTGGACCGTGGTTGGACCCCTGATCCAGGTCATGGTTGTCCTTGGAGGAGAAGTGAAAAGTCTTCAAAGAAAAACAAGAAGATCCAGTTGCCTCTTGAAAAAAAGCTCTGTGAGCACAGATAAACCTCCAACTGGCCTCAGCGACTCTCTCAGAAAGGATGCAAATGACCCGCGGTCTGCAAGGAGTTATCAATCCTTCCATCCTCCACCATTCACTCAGAATGGAAGAAGCTTCCTGGGATGAGAAGCGAAAAGTCTTCAAGGCAAAACAAAGAAAGTCCAGTTGCCTCTTGAAAAAAACACTTCTGGGACAACTGAGGACACAGACAAATCTCCAAGTCGCCTCAATGACTCTCTAGAAAGGATGCAAATGACCAGCGGTCTGCAAGGAGTTATCAATCCTTCCGTTCCCCACCATTCAGTCAGAGCTGAAGAAGCTTCTGGGATGAGAAGCGAAACGTCTTCAAAGAAAAACCAGAAAGTCCAGGTGCCTCTTGAAAAACAACTGAGGACACACAGAAACCTCCAAGTGGCCTCAACGACTCTCTAGAAAGGATGCAAATGACCAGCGGTCTGCAAGGAGTTATCAATCCTTCCATCCTCCACCATTCCAGTCAGAGTTGAAGAAGCTTTTGGAATGAGGAGTGAAACTTCTTCAAAAGAAACCCAGAAAGTCCAGAAAGTTGCCTCTTGGGGGGGGAAAAAAGCACCTTTGGGACAACCAAGGATCTGGATGACCGAGAACTTCCATAGATATATTCTATTGAAAAAGAAAGAAAACCAGTATGTGTTTCATCCAGGAAACGAATCCCTTCAAAGTATTTCTGAAGCAGACTTAGAGCAGCTTTGACGTGACCCAACCTCCTCTGGCTCTTTTGGTTTTCTCTCTTTCCAAATTGCATTCAGTATTCTGTAGGCATCTCCCTCTTGAAAGGAAGGGCAGAAGTCATGAAAATAAGGACTTGGCTGTACTGAGGGAGACCGTCGGTGTCTCGAGTTTGTCAGCGTTCGGCCAGGCCGCTCGCCCCAGCGTGGACATCTGCAGGGAAAGGCAGGGGACCCGTGACATCATCGCAACGACACAAGGACAATTCCAGCGTTTGCCAAGCCGGCGCTGGAGGTCACCGGCGCCGTTTGAGCGTTTCTGCCGTCTCCCAGACCAGCGGTTGGGTCTTCCTGTCAATCTCTCCGGACGATAACAAATCAAGCTCACCTGTGCAGAAGCTAAAAGATATTGGACTAAAATACACACGTGGCTGGAAAAAAAAAGGATAAAACAACATATAAAGTCTGAGATATTCTTTTTTAAAAAATTCTTTATTGAAATTCAAGATATTAAAATTTTTACAAAATAATAAATATTAAAAAGATTTGCAAAAGTTTCTGCAGAAGAAATTATGTCAATATCTTTCAACATCACTTTCTTGGCAGAACCATAAATGCCATAGATACACATAATATTGACAGTTATTTATCATATTAGTGGTATTAATTCACAGTGCTTTGCTACTATTAATGAACAAAAATATTTCACCTTTATAGGTCAATAACTGTTAGAAAAATGGAGACTTAATTAAATATCTCTATTCGGACTCACAAATACCAATATAGAAATACGTATATTGAACAATTAAAAATGTGTACTCCTCCCCCTCTTCCTCCTCGTTCACTGCGTCGTTTAAATAAACGGATGTTATCCTCCCTATTCGTGGACTTAAATTTACATACTTGCAAAGCCTTGACTTATGTCTGGTTTCGCCGTCCCCAAAACATTCGCTTTAAAAGCCGCGATATAAAAATGCTAGTCTTTAATGAATTAAAGGGAGTTTCAATCAGATTGCATCGTTGCCTTCATTGTATCTTCCTGTCCAGTAAACGAGATTGAATTGATAGCCAGATTCGAGTTCAAGAAAGCTCAGTTTGAGTTCAGTATTTGAGGGGCTGCCCCAAAGAAGAGGAGGGGTCAAATTATTCTCCAAAGCACCCAAAGGCAGGACAAGAAGCAACGGATGGAAACTGATCAAGGAGAGAAGCAACCTGGAATTAAGGAGGAATTTCCTAACAGTGAGGTCAATTAACCAGCGGAACAGCTTGCCACCAGAAGCTGTGGATGCTCCATCACTGGAGGTTTTTAAGAAGAGACTGGACAAACACTAGTCTTGAGATTGTATAAGTTCTCCTGCCCTGGATGACATCTTCGCATCTCACTGTTTGAGGAAGTTGCACAACATTCTCAGAGACTCTTCCCATCCTGCTCACAATCTTTGGGAATTGTTGCCTTCTGGCAGAAGATACAGAACAATTAAAACTCGGACCACATGTTTTCTGAAGTTTTTATCCCAGAGCTATAATGGCACTTCACAACGAACTTAAAGACCACCACCAGTGAGCTGTTGGACAGTATTCCTTGGTCTGTTGTGTGGATGCTTGTGTGTTTTTAGGAGGTGGGGAATTTGGGTGGATGGAGAGGTGTTTGGGGATTGTCATGCGTGTGTGCGTGTTGGGTCTGGTCTCTGGGTGTTACGTGAATTTCGTTGTATGTGTACTGTATATATAGGTACAATAATAAAGAATTCAACTGAATTCAATTCAATTGAGCACGGGGCTGGACTAGAAGACCTCCAAGGTCCCTTCCAGCTCTATTCTATTCATGAAAGCATTTCTGAATTGTGGTCATGGTAGCTTTTTTAGATAGATAGATAGATAGATAGATAGATAGATAGATAGATAGATAGATAGATAGATAGATAGAGAGAGACCACCGATAGATAGATCAGATAGATAGATAGATAGATAGATAGATAGATAGATAGATAGATAGATAGATAGATAGATGATAGATAGATAGATAGATAGATAGATAGATAGATAGATAGATAGATAGAGTTTTCTAAAGCCGACATGTGAGGAGAAGACAAGAGACAGGAAAGTGACTCACCAGTCTTTCGGTTTCCTTATGCAAAGGAGGAGGTACATACATACCTCTAGCTTAATTGCATCTCGTTTGCTAGAGATGGAAAAATCTAAATATCTCAGACGATGGGGGGGTTTACAAGCAAAACCTATTATCGTTTAAAAATCATTTAAACCCAGGCCGTCATTTTTTGAATGTGAGCTACTTGCGAGATGCACCAGGACGAAAAGAAACATCCACCAACTGCACAGCAAAAGAAATTGATTCAAGCCAAGTGGGTCCTCAACTTACGACCACAATCGAGTCTCACATTTCTGTTGCTAAGCAAGGCACTGGCTAAGTGAGCCGTGGCCAATTTTATGACCTTTTGGCCATATAGAAACTGTAGAATCACTACAGTTATTAAGTGAATCAGGCGGTCGTTCAGCGAATCTGCCTTCTCCTATGGACTTTGCTCTTTGAAAGCCCCCTAGGAAAGTCACAAATGACAACCACAGAAGCAAATATGAGCCAGCCATGTGCTGCAGCAGCCCAAAAAGCCAATGCGGTTCTGGGCTGCATTATCAGAAGGATTAACATTAATTAACAAAATCACATGAAGTATTAATGCCACTTTATATAATGCCTTGGTAAGATCGCACTTTGGGATATCGCATCCAGTTTTGGTCGCCGTAATTTTAAAAAGATGTTGAGACTCCGGAAAGAGTGAAGAGAAGAGCAACGAAGCGGCTTAGGGGGGGTTGGAGGCTAAAACATATGAAGAACAGCTGCAGAAATTGGGGATGTCTAGTTCAATGAAAAGAAGGAAAAGGGGTGACACGATAGCAGGGTTCCAATATTTCATGGGCTGTCCTGTCCCAAAGAACCCTAACCCAAACCTTGCTATTAAAATACTTTACGTCTTAAGTTTTCCAATCTTGCAAACCGAGATCCAGAGATTTCTTTTGTTAAAAAATAAGTTATATTGCAGAATTATTATTTATTTATTTTTAACAAATTTCATTCGGTTTTTCCACATTAAAAACAAAAATCTCTTTTTAGTGGACAACATATTTCCAGGTCATCACCTTTACATACAAATATGACAGCAATTATACCTTCATATAGGCATACTTAATTCTATTATTACCTTTTCCATTCCAAATTTTCAGTAAGGAGAGACACAAACACATCAATTCTAGCCTCTTTCATGAATCTCACTTACAGAATTATTTTTCACTGTCTGGAAACAGTTCTTGGGCTGGGAAGGAAGTTTCCCTTTGACAAAAACGATCGAAGGAAGCACAATTTCCTTGCCAAAAAGATTGCGTACAGGTTGCACTTCCAACCAAAATGCGTCTGACAGCACAACTCAACTCAAAATTATTCTCTGAAGCAACCAGCTTTGCATGCTGGTAAAGTGACGTAACCCGGGAGATTAATTGGGAAGCAGTAGAAGCGGCCAGAAATCACAACTGGCTAGTCCACAAACCAGCTTCCTTCTCCCTGACTTACGACATCTGAGGAGGAATTTCACGGTCTGCAGCCGTTATCACAACACAGGTGGTTCTCAACTTACGATGACGACAATTGAGCCCAAAATTCCTCTTGCTAAGTGAGACGATTGTTAAGTGAGCTTCGCCCTCATTTTATGAATTTTGTTCCCACAGGGAACAAAGGGTCGTTCTTTAAGTCAGTAACCTGGTTTTGGAGTGAATCTGGCTGTAAAATGGGGCAAAACTCACTGAACAGCTGTCTCGCTCAGCAACAGAAATTCTCGGCTCAATTACGGTCGTAAGACGAGGACTACTGTATCCATCCGTCGTCTCATTATTTATATACTGTAAAAACGTACAGAAGGTACTTGACAGTATTAGGTAACATTCTGTTGTGTCAGCAAGAAGAAATGTGTCCATGCCAAGGGCCACAGGCCAAAAAGAAACCTTGGGTTGAGCCTGGACCAAACCTTCATTTGCTTATTTTAAATTGCCCTTAAATGTAATTAAAACGAAGAGGCATCAGGCCCTTAACAACCATATAGAGAAAAATGAAATATAGAGACAAATAAAAATACAGTTGCTGTGCTTACTCTCCGCTCGTTGCGTTTCGTCCTTGGCCCTTTCTGCAACTTCAACACATTGGCAAAAGCATTTGGAGCTATTCAGGTAGTTCTCGGCTTACGGCCGTTCATTTTAGTGACCGTTCAAAGTTACAACAGCAACGAAAAAAGTCACTTAGGACCAGTTTTCACAGTTACGACATTTGCAGCATTCTCGTGATCATGTGATCAAACGTTCGACTCATATTTATGACCGTTGGTGTGTTCCGGTAGGCAAGCAAAGTCAGTGGAGAAGCCAGATTCACTTAACAACCGGGTTACTATAATAATAAATGCAATGATTCACTTAACAGCCGGGTTCCTAACTTATCAACTGCAGTGATCCATTGTGGCAAGGAATTTGATGTCATGGTGCAAAGCTCGCTTAACAATTGTCTCGCTTAACAACAGAAATTTTGGGCTTAACTGTGGTCCTAAGTCAAGGACTACCTGTATTTCACACACCTGACAGAAGGGAAGCGAAGGCCATGTCACCAACTCCATCTGAATGCAGCAAAACAGGCCGCATCTGAATTATGAGGAATTGTTCCTTAAAAGCTTTGTGCCCTTGTGTTACTTCCCGCTAATGCAGATTCACATGTTCCTTGGGGATCAGAAACTCTTTCCAACAATTATAGGTATTTTAAATTAGCGAGCTATTGTTTGCACACAGAGTGCAAATGAGACATTAAATTGCCTTCCAATTTTCATTTGGAGGTGACTGGCTAAGGCAATGCCCCTATTCGGATTAAACAGAATTATTCTCAGATAAGATAACCTCTATTGTCCTTTTTTTTACCGTGAGCATACTAGCACACATTAAAAATGAAATTCTGTTGCCTGCTCTCAAAAATATATATCTACCCATACCCATACATAACACACATATACACATGATAGATAGATGATGGATGGATGGACAGATAAGATGGATGGATGGATGGATGGATGGATGGATGGATGGATGGAGAGATACGATAGATGATAGATGATAGATAGATAGATAGATAGATAGATAGATAGATAGATAGATAGATAGATAGATAGATAGATAGATAGATAGATAGTGGATAGGTGGATAGAGACAGATACGATATGGATGGATGGATGGATGGATGGATGGATGGATGGATGGAGATACGATGGATGGATACATAGATAGATAGATAGATAGATAGATAGATAGATAGATAGATAGATAGATAGACGGATGGAGAGAGATTAGATAGATGGATGGATGGATGGATGGATAGGTGGATAGGTGTAGGGACAGATATAGATAGATGGATGGATGGATGGAGATACGATAGATAGATAGATAGATAGATAGATAGATAGATAGATAGATAGATAGATAGATAACACAAACGTCACAAAATCCAAAGCGTAAATAAATGTCCTTTAATGCCTCCAATTTGGCCCCACTGTTCAATAATTTTCAGTTGGAGATAAAACGTATTCAAAAATAATCTTCAAAAGGAAGCAATACAGTCCGAACTCGATGAGCAGATAGAGGTGAAATAAAAAACCAAAACAAACTACAATGAAGGAAATTCCACAATGGACCAGGATAAGTAATTACCAACTTCAAGGAGATAACAAGGCACAGTCTGTTGGAAGGATGCCAACCAAGATAACTTCAGCCCAAAATAAAACACGCTTTGCTTCTGGCAATGCTGTGTTGTAATCATCTCTCTTATATAGTATTCTCCCCATCTGCAACCAATGGGGGGATCATGGCCGCTTCCTCTCTCTCAAGCCAAGTTGTTTCCTTCTTCGTTCCTCCCTGCGTGCCTTAGAATGCAGAGGGGATGGGCCTGGTTCTTCCTCTCACTGCCCAGCCGGCCTCTGCCCTTCCCCAGCCTCCTCCACAACCTCCGGAGCCACGACTCCACTCCCTGTCGGCTGTTCCTCCTCTCCCTCCGAGTCCGACTCTACCAAGGGCATGACACAGTTGCCAAGCATCTGAATTTTGACCACGTGACCACGGGGATTGGTGCAACCTTTGTAAATGGTTGTAGGTTACTTTCTTCCATGCCGTTGTTAACTGTGAACAGTCACTAAATGAATTGCTGTTCAGTCGAGGACCACCTGAAATACTGAGGAACAGAGCAAGAAATTGCAGAATGACAGGGAAAGAAGTCTGAAGAAGTTGGAATTTTGCCCCTTTCTGAAATTTGGGAGAATTTGCAGTGAAGAAGGAAGAATGCACGAGAACCAGGGGGGGGGGTGGGGAATACAGATGGGATTAAAACCAGTTTCCGGCATCCAAGCCGTAGTAAAGTCACATGCAGCTGGGAGCAGCTGCCTACAGAAGAAACCTGTTTGGAGGGCAGGCGGTGTGAGAGGCCATAAGGCCCCTTTGCACGATTTAAAAGTCCTCTCTCTCACCTGGATCGTAAACCATACATTTTTAGGAAGGGAAGGGAAGGGAAGGAGGAGGGGAGGTTGCACTGGTCTTGTCACATTTCCACAACTTGGCAAGACCTCACCTGGGTCCGTCCGCCACAACTTCTCAAAAAGGTAAAAAGGTTCCCCTGGCTAGTCGTTTCTGGCTCTGGGGGGCAGTGCTCATCTCCATTACAAAGCCGAAGAAGAGACGAAGAAGAGACGTCCGAAGACGTCTCCGTGGTCACGTGGCCGCCATTACAAGATGTTTTATAGATGGTACTTGCCTCCTTTAAGATCGGTGAAGATGTAACCTAATGTGAATCTGATATGTTGGAAGTGTAAGAAGAAAAAAAGGTACACTCTACCATAGAGTGTGGTGGTCAGGCTGGGAGACTCAAAAATTTTGGCTAAAAATTTAAAAAAAAGGCTGCAGGAGATTACTAAAGTACAAATAGAATTAGAACCGGAATTACTTGTATTGGGGATATTCAAAAAGAAAGATGGGATAAATATAAAATATATAACATTACATATTCTGACTGCAGCTAGAATCGCTTATGCCCAGTGCTGGAAACATACATCTATACCTCCAGATGAACTGGTCATTCAGAAAATAATGACCTGTGCAGAGATGGATAAATTAACTTTAATGTTAAAAGAGAGAGAGAGGAGACCGAATACTATAAAATTTGGGGAAAATGGTATGACTGGATCAAACAAAGATAGTTGAACGGATGATGAATCAATGGTAAGTAATATATAGGTTAAATGTTTATATTGGCATAAATTGTATATATTTGTCAATAACGCACAAAATAGTTGTATAAGAAGAAGGTCACAATTTGTTGAATTTAAGATACTCTTACTTTTTGCTTGTTTTTTTGTTTTTTAAAAGTTATAAAAGACCAATAAAGGTCATGTGGCCGGCATGACTCAATGCCAAAGGAGCATGGAACGCTGTTCACTTCCCACCAAAGGAGTCCCTGTTTTTCTTTCTTTTTTTTTTAAATAAACTTTATTAGTCTTTTGCATATTTTAAAAATAAAACAAAAAATAAATATCATGACGTTAACAGTTTTGTGACGCCCATCTCATCCATTTCTATCTTTTCTGCATATTTTACAAATATATACAATTTTGTGCGAATATATATATATTTAATCTATAAGTTGATTGTCTTTAATTCCTTCATTTTCTGTCTTCATTCGATCCAATTGTACCATTTTTCCCAAATTCTATAGTATTCTGACTCCTCTTTCTGCTGTACCATTAAGGACAATTTGTCCATTTTAGCACAAGCCATTATTTGTTGAATAATCAGTTCATCTGAGGGTATATAGTTGTGCTTCCGGCATTGAGCATAAGCTATTCTAGCAGCCATTGAGATATGTAATACAATATATTTTGCATTTTTTTCCACATTTCTTTTTGAATATCCCTAACAGAAACAATTCTGGTTACAATTCTACTTGTTCCTGAAGAATTTCTTCCAATCGTTGTTTAATTTTAAGCCAATATTTCTGAGCTTCTAAACAGGACCACCACATGGGATAGAAAGTTAGGGCTTCCTGTTTGTCTACTTGCATTTTTTACGTGCTTTCAAACTGCTAGGTTGGCAGAAGCTGCTGGGACAAGGAACGGGAGCTCACTCCATGACGTGGCACTAGGGATTCGAACTGCTGAACGGCCGAACTTTCTGATTTGATGAGCTCAGCGTCTTAGCCGCTGAGCAACCGCGTCCCCGTCACGACTTCCACAACTTGGCAAAGCCACTCAAGGGCCCTCTAGCCACCCTGACTCTGCAAAGACATCTCCACGACCAAAACGATGACAACTCCTAAAAGGCCATCTGCATCTGGGGGAAGCACAAAAGATACAGATAATCAGAGTTGGAAGGGACCTTGTAGGTCATCTAGTCCAACCCCCCGCCCAAGCGTGAGACCCTACACCATTTCTGACAAATGGCAGTCCAGTCTCTTCTTAAAAGTCTCGAGGGATGAAGCTCCCACAACTTCCGAGGGCAACTTCTGTTCCATGGGTTGATTGTTCTCACTGTCAGAAAGTTTCTCCTTATTTCCAGGTTGAATCTCTCCTTGTTCAGCTTCCATCCTTTATTCCTTGTCTGGCCTTTGGATGCCTTGGAGAATAGCTTGACCCCCTCCTCCTCTCTGGGGCAGCCCCTCAAATATTGGAAGATTGCTCTCCTGTCTCCCCTGGTCCTTCTCTTCCCTAGACTAGCCAGGCCCAGTTCCTGCAACCGTTCTTCGTATGTTTTAGCCTCCAGTCCCCTAATCATCCTGGTTGCTCTTCTCTGCACTTTTTCTAGAGTCTCAACATCTTTTTTTATAATGTGGTGACCAAAACTGGATGCAGGACTCTAGGTGTGGCCTTACTAAGGCTTTAGAGAGTGGTATTAGTACTTCCCCTGATCTTGACTGTCTCCCTCTGCCTTGGAGATCAAAAGCTTTTTGCTCTCCAAGGCCGGCTGAAGAATTGCATCAGAAGCGGCCTGGGTCGACCTCACTGGTAGTCCAGGAAAGAAGGCGACCATCAGGGACAGGAGACAACATTTGCCAAGGGGGGGGGGGGGTGTAATAATACTAACACATCTGCATTTCAATAGGAGAGCCTATTTGCAGTTTAGGATTGAACTGTGAGGTGCTCGGGGATCGTTGAGCTTGAGTGTTGCGTTACCCAACTACGCTACATCCTCAGGGCTACAAGGGAGGAGGGTTTGCAGGGAGGGGGATGACTGTGGAGTCCTCGGTGCTCTCTGGGTTTGGTGGGGTTTGGGCAGATGTTTCATGACCCAACTAGGTAATATCCTCAGTGACAGTAGGGTGGGAGGAGGAGGAGGAGGAGGAGGAGGAGGAGGAGGAGGAGGAGGAGGAGGAGGAGGAGGAGGAGGAAATGAAGGAGAAAGGAGGAGGAGGAGGAGGAAGAGGAGGAAGTGAACAAGGAAGAAGAGGGGAGGAGGAGGAAAAGGAGGAGGAGGAAGTGAAGGAGAAAGAAGAGAGGAGGAGGAGGAGGAAGTGTACGAGGAGGAAGAGAAGGAAGAGGAAGTGGAGGATGAGGAAGTGGAGGAGGAGGAGGAAGTGAAGGAGAAAGAGGAGGAGGAGGAGGAGGAGGAGGAGGAGGAGGAGGAGGAGGAGGAGGAGGAGGTGAACGAGGAGGAAGAGGGGAGGAGGAAGAGGAGGAGGAGGAAGTGAAGGAGAAAGAAGAGGAGGAGGAGGAGGAAGTGTACGAGGAAGAAGAGAAGGAGGAGGAAGTGGAGGAGGAGGGAAGTGGAGGAGGAGGAGGAAGTGAAGGAGAAAGAGGAGGAGGAGGAGGAGGAGGAGGAGGAGGAGGAGGAGGAGGAGGAGGAGGAGGAGGAGGAGAACGAGGAGGAAGAGGGGGAGGAGGAAGTGGAGGAGAAAGGAGGAGGAGGAGGAAGAGGAGGAAGTGAACAAGGAGGAAGAGGGGGAGGAGGAAGAGGAGGAAGAGGAAGTGGAGGAGAGGAGGAGGAAGAGGAGGAGGAGGAAGTGAAGGAGAAAGAAGAGGAGGAGGAGGAGGAAGTGTACGAGGAGGAAGAGGGGGAGGAGGAAGTGGAGGAGAAAGGAGGAGGAGGAGGAAGAGGAGGAAGTGAACAAGGAGGAAGAGGGGAGGAGGAAGAGGAGGAAGAGGAAGTGGAGGAGGAGGAGGAGGAAGAGGGAGGAGGAGGAAGTGAAGGAGAAAAAGAAGAGGAGGAGGAGGAGGAGGAAGTGTACGAGGAGGAAGAGGAGGAGGAGGAAGTGAAGGAGAAAGAAGAGGAGGAGGAGGAAGTGTATGAGGAGGAAGAGGAGGAGGAGGAGGAAGTGGAGGAGGAGGAAGTGAAGGAGAAGAGGAGGAGGAGGAGGAGGGAGGAGGAGGAGGAGGAGGAGGAGGAGGAGGTGAACGAGGATGAAGAGGGGGAGGAGGAAGAGGGAGGAGGAGGAGGACGGTGGGGTCCTTGGTGCTCTCTGAGCTTGGTGGTTTTGTTGCAGACGTTTCATGACCCAACTACATCACAAGTGCTAGTGAGCTGAGTTTGGTTGACTTCTTGCAGACATCTCCTTACCCAACTTGGTAACACCATCAGTTCTGCAAGGGAGTGGGGCTTTGCTCTCTTTCGATATCGGAGCGCTCGCCCTGGGAATGTTGCTGGGAGTGTTTCTCAGTGGCACCTTTGTTAGGCTGTTGTTTACTTCCCGATTGTGGTGTGCTAATCTTCCCGTGCTCTATCTCGGGGCTAATCTCTGCTTAGCTGGGTGTTGGCGGCTGGCCAGAAGGTGTTTTGGTCTTTGTGCTTCCTCTTCAGTCCTTCTGAATGGTATGCAGGAAAACCACCCAGGGCAGAGAGCACCGAGGTCCCCACCCATCGGCCTCGGCCTCCTCCTCCTCCTCCTCCTTCAGGAGAAACGCTCTCCTGGTTGTTTTGCAACCTCCAAGGCACTCAAGGCCTGTTCACCTCAGGGGATCCCCAACCGCGGGCACAAAAACGGGCACCGGGTGAGAGCAGAATCGAGGCTGGCATTCGGGAAGTTCTGCGGTCGGGGATCGCCTGGGCCTCCTCCACCACGGCTGGCTGGCTGCGAGCACCAGCAAAAAATTACAGATATATATATATATATATTTGTTTTCGTAGATTTTCACAGGTACAGGTATGTAGGTCTAGGTGTGTTCGGGTCTCTTCCCGTGTAAGAGTAAGATTAAGCTGAAACGTCACCAAGACACTCTTAATCTTACACGGGAAAAGACCCGAACGCACCTAGACCTCTCTCTCTATATATATATATATATATATATTTCTGCCTCAAAGGACTTGAGCCATCGAAAAAGATCACGTGTTGCGGGTGAAAATTATGGAAAGGCAAAGGCTGTTCACTTTTACGATTCAGGAAACAGTGACGTCAAACGTGCAGCCATTTTCCTCTATTGTGGGAAGAGGAGCAAAGGGGGCCGTGTTTGGAATGGTTTCTTAGCTACGTGGTCAAATGCGCTTTAAACATCAGATGGCGCATAAGATTTGGGGGAGAAGAGGTTAAGGATGCTTTCTTTCTCTTCCTTCTTCCCTTTTTCCTTCCTTCCTTCCTTCTTTCCCCTACATTTCTCTCCTTCTTCCCTTCCCTTTTTCCTTCCCTTCCCTCCTGTCTCCTTCTTTCTTTCTTTTCTTTCTTTCCCTCTTTTACCTTTTTTCTCTTTCCTTCCTCCTTCCTTTATTCCTTCCTCTCCCCGCCGCACTGTGTTCATGCCCTTCTTTCCTTTCTTCCTTCCCCCCTTCCTCTTTATTTCTTTCTTTCCTTTCTTCCTTCCTTCCACCCCGTCTTCTTCCCCTTTCTTTCTTTCCCCTTCCTTCTTCCTTTTCTTTCTCTTTCTTTCTTTCTTCCTTCCTTCCCTTACCTTTACCTTTTCTTTCTTTTCCTTCCTTCCTTCCTCTCCCTCTCGCACTGTAACTCTGCATGCGTTCATGTCCTTCTTTCCTTCCTTCCCCCTGCCTCTTTCTTTTCTTTCTTTCCTTCCTTCCCTCCTTCTTTCCCTTTCTTTCTTTCTTTCTTTCTTTCTTTCTTTCTTTCTTTCTTTCTTTCTTTCTTTCTTTCTTTCTTTCTTTCTTTCTTTCTTTCTTTCTTTTTCTTTCTTTCTTTTCTTTTCTCCCCTTTCTTTTCTTTCTTTCCCTTTCTTTTTCCAAAAAGCAATGCTATACAATTGTTTTTCACATCCTGGCACAGGATTTAATAGATTGCAGGAGATTTTATCCACATTTGCCTTGATCTCCAAATAGCTGGAAGGAAAAGAAAGCCAGGAGCCAGTTTGGGTCATTTTTTTCCCCTCCTTCTCCTCCTTCCCACCTAAAAGACACAGCAGTCATTTTTTTAAGATTCCTAATTAAATAATGATAATAATGAAATTGCTACATGACAAAGTTTAAAGGGCCTTGCACAACTCACACCGCCGTCTATGAAAGTTTTGCTTCTTTGAATCCTATCTCAATTATTTGCAGCAGGTGCTGGAATTAACTCTGAGCCTAGCTGTTTATTTTATTTTATTTTTAAAAAAGGAAATTTACATATAATACTCAAACATTTGGAGGGGGGGTGGGAGGTTAGAGAAGTTGTGCGATGATCACCTGCGACTGTTTCCATTAATTTTAATGAAAGGTTTCTCCCCCCCACCCAACCACCCCTCCCTTTTAAAAACCACCACACAAAAGGGTGCGTAGCTAAATCAAATTATCGGCCTCTGGATCGCAGGTTTCCTTCCTCTGTGGAGAAGCACTGAGACACGCAGAAAAGACACAGCTACATAGCAGGAGCTCATATATTTACTGGGAAATAAGCCACGGGATTGCAGCCGGAAGGGAGGCACGGGGCCCGAGATTCACAATGTGTGTTTTGTAAATACCCCTGACACAGTAGCAACAGCCCGTCGTCCAACACACAACATGTGACTGCCCTTCTCTCCAGTCTCCAGTTGCTTTGAGATACGACTGACGAGCTAAATTGCAGCTGGGAAAATGACAGGAAGAAAAGAAAAAAAAAAGGATTCTCTTCATTAAAGGGACTTTTGGGTCCCATTGAATGACATCTATAGAAGCACGACAAGCTCAGTTCCTTTCTGATTAGGGTTTTTTTTTATCCATCCAAGACCGTGCAGATAAATCAGTGTTGTTGTTTTATTTTGTTTTCAAACTTGGCAACTTTAAGAGGTATGGACTTCAGCTCCCAGAATGCCTCTGATCAGGGACCGTGCTACAAAATCTACGCAGGGACTCCTCGACTTACAGTTCATTTAGTGACCATTCAAAGTTGCCACGGCACCGCCCAAAAGCGACTTACGGCCGTTTTTCACACTTAGGAACACGGCCGCAACGATCACGCGATCAAAATCCGGGCACTTGGCAACGGACTCCTATTTAGGATGGTTGCAGTCTCTGGGGAGTCACGCGATCCCCTTTTGCGACCTGCCGAAAAGTCGAGTCGACGGGGAAAGCCAGGTTCAGTTTTACAACCGTGGTGTCAGGATTCCAGCAATCACCCTAAATAAATCATGATTCCCAAGCCAAACTTCAAAAAACTTCAAAGGCTTCAGTAGAGGCGACATACTGGCCCTGCCCGTATGAAACCAAATCTGGCCTACCTCATTTACAGTCCCCTGTGACCCTGTTTCCTCCTCCCTCCCCCCTGGGTGTGTCATCAATCACTTTCTCCACCATGGCACATGGTGTTCATCAATCACTTTCTCCAATTACGGGCTGGGTGTCATTAATCCCATTCTCCAATTAAATATATTCGCAGGCAAAAACTCTGGTAGTTTAGTTACAATCTTTTAAAGATAAAGAGTTGGAATGTACTTTCAACTTTACTGCACTGCTCTTCCAGATTCCTTCCTGACCCCCTTTTTTAATGGCAACTACTAAAACAGGCATAGGAATGTTTTATGAGTTGACACGTGTTACTAACTGAATGACTGCGGTGATCCGCTTAGCAACGGCTGATGGGAAAAGTCATAACATGAGACAAACCAGCACAGAAAGTTTGGGCTCGGTTTCGGCCCGAGGTTAAAAGACTTCCTGCATTTTAGGCAGAGGAGGTCAAAATAGAAGCTGTGCCTTTGTTTTCAGTAGTGTTGGGCGTACAACACACACACACACACACACAAAGATATTGCACTGTCACGGACAGCCTCTTGCCTTTTTTAAACCATCCCCGGTAAAGATTCTTGCTGGGTTTTTATCTATACAACCGCAGCCGGCCTTCTCAAAATAGCTGTACCTTTTTTTTTTTTTTAATTACCTTCCTAAGTGGATTGAATGGCAAGCATGACCACAGCAACCAACGGATGTATCTGCCAATTCAGGAATATTTCAGGTGGATGTGCGATAAAGCAAAGAAATATTGGAGCAGGATTCACATCTTAATACAGAAAAGTCTCGAAGTGAAGATAAAGAGAAAACCCCGAGGCCTGCCTTTTGCGGTTTAATAATGGAAAAAGACTTGGGGGGAAAAAATTGTATGCTATATATGTTGACTAGGCACTGAAATAAAAGGACAATTTCAATCCCCACTAAGGACGAACGGCTGCAAAAATTGATGGAGTTAGCAGAGATGGCTAAACCATCTGCTTTGGCAGAAGGAAAAAAAAAACAAATATTTTTATTCCTACTTGGAAACAACTTCTGAACTTTTGTGCTTGAGGTAGAGAAAAAATAAAACTTTGAGTTTGAGTTTTACTGATTCAGATTGATTTGTTCTGATAGAAATGGCTAATGGAAAAGTAAAAAGTTGAGCTCTGATGTGAAGGCCTTATTCTACCGCACCGAAGGAAGTTGGAAATCAATGCCTTTTCTTTCTTTCTTTTTTTCCCCCTTCTTTTTCTCACTCTTCCCTTTCCTTTTCCCTTCCCTCTTTTTCCCATTATTTGCTTTGGTTTTTTTCTTTGTATGCTCCATTATAAACAAATAAACAAATTTTGATTTCAGACTATTTCAGGGCGAAGTGTGAATTTAGATCATCTTGCCAAAAGTTGCTTTTTAAAAAATAAAATTAGGTGGATTTTAAATTCTACCCATCTTTTCTGCTTTAGGTGTGTGTCAGACTTCAGGAGCAGACAAAATCCTGGCCTACTTCGACGGCCGTGCGAAAAATGCTCGTGTCACTTTTTGCAGTGCTGTTGCCATTTTGAACGGTCACTAAACGGAGCAGTTGTAAGTCGAGGGTCACGTGGATTTAAGTACCAAGAGACACAAGACTTCATCAATTTAATTGGCCAACACTCCCATTAAAGGCAGCGTTTCACTATCTTGTTGGCTGGGAAATTATGCCAGTTAGGGAAGGCTGGGAGTTAAACACAAGACATGCTGGCTGGGGAATGCTGGGAGTTGAAGTCCACACATGCTGGCTAGGGAATGCTGGGAGTTGAAGTCCACACATGCTGGCTAGGGAATGCTGGGAGTTGAAGTCCACACATGCTGGCTAGGAAATGCTGGGAGCTGAAATCCATACATACCGGCCTGGGACTTGTGGGAATTGAAAATCCATACATCTTAAAATTGCTAAAATTCAGAAATTTTGCTCTCATCCAAAGGTCTCCAAACTTGGCCGCTTTAAGATCTGTGGACTTTCAACTCTCAGAATCCCTCAGCCGGCATGTCTTGAGTAGCTGGCTGAGGAATTCTGGGAGTTGAAGTCCACAAGTCTTAAAAGTGGCCAACTTGGGAGACCTGCTCTAATAGGCATCCATTTCCTACTTGGATCCTAGTAAACCGCAAGAACTCCAGCAAATTCAAGTTTTACAAAGTTCAACAGGACTTTCAAAAGTCATGCAAAGGCAATAAAACGATACTATCTCTCTGAGAGGAGAGATAAGGCACTCAAGGTATCTCCTAAAACTTTCAGGAACTCTGCTATCTTGCATAATAAAACCAAAACAATCCAGGTGAACTTTATCAGGACTCCAAGAAAGCACCGGGAATCAAGTAGAGAATATTACCATCGAAATGCCTCCTCTTGATTAAGCATTGGTACAGGTGGTCCTCCACTTACAACAGTTCACTTGGTGACCAGTCAAAGGCACTGAAAAAAGTGACTCATGACAGTCTTTCACACTTGAAGACCCACGGTCACCTGATCGAGATTTGGGCGCTTGGCAACTGACTCACATTTATGACGGCTGCAGTGTTTCCCAGGGCCACAGGATCACCATTTGTGACCTTCTGACAAGCCAAGTCAAGGGGGGGAAGCCAGATTCGCTTAACGACCATGTTACTAACTTAAGAACTGCAGTGATTCGCTTAACAATCATGGCCCGAAAGGTCATAAAATGGGGCAAAACTCACTGAACCAATGTCTCGCTTAGCAACACACATTTTGGGCTCCGTTGCGTCCGTACGTCAAGAACGATCTGTGTTGGTCATGAAGTCAAAAAGCTCCCTCCCATTCTACCAACGCTAACGTCCATTCTTGTAAGGTTGCCATCAAAACAAAATGACTTCCAAAAGCAAAGTTGAACTCAGCAACAGCCAGGACAGAATAACAGAAAAGAAAAATGGAGTTGGAAGGGACCTTGGAGGTCATCTAGTCCAGTGGTTGCCAACCAGTGGGCCAGGGACCACTGGTGGTCCGTGAGAAAATTTGGGTGGTCCGCAGAAAAATGTTCACACACCCCCAAAGCAATTAATCCAGGCTGTGCAGGAACACAAGGCTGCGCCGCCCACATGGCCCACGGGAACACAAGGCTTGCGTCGCTTGCATTGTGAACACTACGAAGTAGTGAGGGGAGAGGGGAAAGGGCAGAGGGGGGGAACTTGCCCCACTCACCCCACATGCCTGGCCTGACCACTAGGCTGCTTCTTTCTTCTTCTGCTTTTGGCTGCACGCAAGGAAAGCAGCCAGAGTCTTTCTTTCTCTCCCCCAAACTCCGCCAGAAATGAGTCTTTGGGACCCTGCAGGGCCTCCTGCTCCAAGAGGCTGCACTGGCAAAGACTCGTTTCTGGCGGAGTTTGGGGGAGAGAAAGAAAGACTTCTGCGGCTTCTGCTGCTTTCCTTGCATGAAGCCAAAAGTCTCTCCCTTTCTCTCTCTCTTTCCCCCTGAGAACGGAGCTGGAGACGGTATCCTGCGATCCCAAATAAAGAATGACTGATCAGTAGGAAAACGGGGTGGGGGTTTTCCTGCACTTTTTTCCTACAACCACAGTCAGTCAAAATTCATATCAGTGGTCCGCAGGATTTAAAATGATGAGTTTGGTGGTCCCTGAAATCCAAAAGGTTGGCAACCCCTGTTCTAGTCCAGCCCCTGTTCAGGCAGCAAACCCCTATACTCATGATGGTGAACCTTTTCCACATTGCATGCCAAAAGTGCGCACATGTGCCTGCACCCATAATGCAATGCGCATGCAACTCCCCCTGAGCATGCGTGCACGACCCCTGCATGTGCACCGTGCGCCTCTGCGCATGGCATGTGCGACCCCCACACACATGCCTTCTGCGCATGCACACGTAATCCCTCCGCACACCACATGCCTCTGAGCATGCACGCGTGTCTCCCCCACATCTCCCCCACGTATGCGCAGCAGATACCTGACAATCAGCTGGCCAGCAGGGGGTGCGCACACATGCGCAGTGGGGCTCTTCCAGCCGACCTCTGGCGTGCCACAGGTTCGCCATTACGGCCCTCTACCATTTCAGACAAATGGCTGTCCAATCTCTTCTTCAAAACCTCCAATGAATGGAATGCCAACAACTTTTGGTGGCAAGCTGTTCCACTGGTTAATTGTCCTCACTGTTAGGAAGTCTCTCCTTAATTCCAGGCTGCTTCTCTCCTGGATTAGTTTCCATCCATTGTTTCTTATCCTGCCTTCGGGGGCTTTGGAAAATAGGCTGACCCCCCCCCCTTCTTTGGGGCAGACCCTCAAATATTACAAGACTGCTATCATGTCAGTCCTAGTTCTTCTTTTCATTAAACTAAACATACTCAATTCCAAGAAATGTTCCGTATATCTTTTAGCCTCCAGTCCAGGGGTGGGATTCTACCGGTTCTCACCTATTCACTAGAACCAGTTGTTAACCTTCTAAGCAGTTCGGAGAACCGGCTGTTAGAAGAAATTACTGGGGCTAATCCTGTAAGGCAGGCAGGAAGGAAACATTCTGGTGTTGCTTACCGTTAACCCTTATTACATTCTTGGCAGGACTGGACTTCCTGTCTCTGGAACTTCTCTGGAGTTTTTTTCCCCCTCCTTTGCTGGTACTTTGCTTGCGTGATGACTTCCAAAAATGCAAAAATAAGTTGAACTCAGCAACAGCCAGGACAGAATAACTCAGAAAGAAAAAGGGAGTTGGAAGGGACCTTGGAGGTCATCTAGTCCAGTGGTCGCCAACCAGCGGGCCAGGGACCACTGGCGGTCTGTGCGAAAATTGGGGTGGTCCGCAGAAAAATGTTCCCTCCCCCAAGCAATTAATCCAGGCTGCGCAGGAACACAAGGCTGCACCGCCCACATGACCAGCGGGAACACAAGGCTTGTGTTGCTTGCATTGTGAACACCACAAGGTAGTGAGGGGGGGGAATGGGCAAGGGGGTAACTTGCCCCAGTCGCCCCACGCGCCTGGCCTGGCCACCAGGCTGCTTCGTTCCGCTTCTTCCTTCTTCTGCTTTTGGCTGCACGCAGAAAGCAGCAGAAGTCTTTCTTTCTCTCCCCCAAACTCCACCAGAAATGAGTCTTTGGGACCCTGCAAGGCCTCCTGCTCCAAGAGGCTGCAAAGACTCGTTTCTGGTGGAGTTTGACGAGAGAAAGAAAGACTTCTGCTGCTTCTGCTGCTTTCCTTGCATGAAGCCAAAAGTCAGTCAGTCAGTCAGTCAGTCAGTCTGTCTGTCTGTCTGTCTGTCTGTCTGTCTGCCTGCCTGCCTGCCTGCTGCCTGTCTATCTATCTATCTATCTATCTATCTATCTATCTATCTATCATCTATCTATCTATCTGCATGTATATAATGCACTTCCAAACAAGCAGTCCTACGAAGGCCAATGATCTTGAACCCTAATGATTTTTTTTTTTAATCCCCTTCTTGGTTTGAAAAAAGGAAAGAAAAAGGTACCAACTTCTGACTCTTTTTAGCAGGGTAGAAGATAACACTACAATCACAACTTTTTGTTTTCACACAACAGTACGTGCAAGCTATTTCTATCACAAAAACCAAGTTTCCTTTTTTTTTTTTCATTACCAGCACAAAATCCGGGAGCAATTTCAGAACAAGAAACAAAGTCAAATATATTCTCTCCTCTGGATGAAAGAATCGATTTGACCACCTCTGCTTCTCTTTGCTGTGGGGAGTAATATCTGCTCCTGTTAATCCATTAATCTTTATCGTAAGTGATAGTAAGAAAATCCTCTATTTTAGGTCAATTTGTTTTTAACCCTAAAGGGAGAAAGCACTTTTTAAAAGTTTTGATATTTTACTAACTTTAAAAAACACTCAAGTATTATATATAAAGGAAGGCGGGGGGGGGACCCTTCATTTTAAACCCAGAGCCTATTCCTTCATGCCGGAGAGTTGGAAGTTAGCACCCACCCCTCTCCTAGGAAAATGAAATATTTTAGGATATACTAAAAAGGCAGAATATTTCCCCTAAAAAGAGAAGTAGAAGCTCAGAAGCAGAAGCAGAAGCTCACCCCCCGCCCCCTTTGTTAATGGGAGGGCCATTAAGGCCTGGGCCAGAGTATTCTACATAACAAAGCCCTCTACCCATCTCACCTCCTGGCCTGGGAAGATTGCATCAGCCAGCACTCAGGTGAAGCCATGGGGTCCAGACAAAGCCTACAAAGTTAGCTAAGACCCTCCCGCCCCTGGGAGTCTGACAGCCAATGGGATGCATTTCTTACACAGGAACAGGAAACACTCAGGTGGGTCCCAACAGAGGGTATGAAACAAGGGGATTCTCCGCATCTCTGCCCTTTCTTTTCTTTCGCCCAACATCTTGAAGCGTTTGATCTTCCTTTTCACTTTTGGACCTCCGAGCCACATGGTCCTGTCCACCATTAAACCCTCTTCCCAAACGGCCTCCAGGTTTCCAGTGTCTTTTCCCCCCACTTGGAACTGACCCCAGAAGGATGTTTCTTCCAACAAGGGAAGATTTTAAAAAGAAAAAGAAAAAGAGTCTGGCCAGACAGACCATAGGCCTCTGCAACTTCCACCTGGAATGCACCCATCAAGAGTCCAGACAAAGAGAAGACAATCGTGGTTTTTCTTTCGTGGCAGAACGGGGAGCTTCAAAGGCGAAAAGAATCAACAAGAATTGGGCCAGCCTACCAAATGGGCCCAAACGCCCCCAAAATGACGCTGGCTTTGAACTCTCCGGGTCCTGCAACCAAGTTCGGAGTGAAGGTTTAAATAGGCCACAGGAAGAAGCTCATCCTGCCAAAAAAAAATTTTTTTCCTTTGGAAAAACAACCTGCTTAACTAACCCAGAGAGGATTAAATTTAAGCTCCAGCCAGACAGGTTTTCAAGCTCAAACTGTCTCGAGCATCACACAGAGGTGACTTTTCCGAAAGGCAGCCAGACTTCCTTGGTTTATTTTTTTTCCCCCTTGAAGATGTTTCGTTTCTCGTCCGGGAAGCTTCATCGGTTCATTGTCCAGAACCGATGAAGCTCCCTGGAATGAGAAGCGAAAGGTCTTCAAGGGGAAAAAAAAAACCCAAGGAAGTCCGAAAAAGCCTTTCGAAAAAGCCACCTTTGGCACCACCGTGACTTGGATAACGGGAGAATCTCCACAGACGTCACCCAGAGGCTTCCGATCCAAGTAACACCGAAGAGCTTCCTGGATAGGAAAGAGAGAGCCAAACAAGTGAAGAAAAACCACGCTGTGCCCTTTTCGAAACGCAACGTCATTAAATTTAGAGAGAGAGGGGAAAAAAACTGCAAAAAGGAGATCCTTGCGAAAGTGAACCATTTCATTTGGGCCACGTCGTTGAGAGTATTTTGCATTCATCAGAAGAGTCATAATTATTTTTATAACTGGGTGGATATATATAGATATACAGATATATAGATATAGATATATAGATAGATAGATATAGATAGATAGATCTGGCAGACCTTTCATTACCCAAAAGGTATCATCATCAGTGCTAGGACGGAGCGGAGTTTGGGGGGAGGAGGAGGAAGACTATGAGGTCCTTAGCGCTCTGTGCGCTTGGTTGTTTCCTTTGTAGATGTTTCATTATGCAAACTAGGTAACATCATCAGTACCAGATGGGAGTGGGGTTTATGGAGGAGGAGGAGGAGGAGGAGGAGGAGGAGGAGGAGGAGGAGGAGGAGGAGGAGGAGGAGGAGGAGGAGGAGGAGGAGGAGGAGGAGGGAGGAGGAAAAGTGGGATCCTTGGTGCTCTCTGAGCTTGGTGGTTTTCTTGCAGACGTTTCAGTACCAAACTAGATAACATCATCAGTGGAGGAGGAGGAGGAGGAGGAGGAGGAGGAGGGAGGAGGAGGAGGAGGAGGGAGGAGGAGGAGGACTGTGGGTCCCTGGTGCTCTCTGAGCTTGGTTGCTTTTTTGTAGAAGTTGCATTACCCAAATAGGTATCATCATCAGTACTAGAAGGAAAGGGGCGTTGGCAAAAATTAGCACCAAGGTTAACACTGGATCAACCATCAACAGCTCAATCAAGGAACTGCAGGTATTCCTCAACTTACAGCAGCTCATTTAGTGTCCATTCAAAGTTGCAACGGCACTGGAAAAAAAATGGTTTACCACCATTTTCCCCACTTATGATCAGGGCAGCCTCCCCCGTGGGTCGTGGGGTTAAAATTCAGATGGCTTGGCAACTGAACTCACATGACGGTTGCAGTGTCCCAGGGGTCAAGTGATCACCTTTTGCAGCCCCCCCGACAAGCAAAATCCATGGAGAAAACCAGATTCATTTTTACAACGGTGGTATTCATTTAACAACTGCAGGGATTCGCTTAGCAAATGTGGCGAGAAAGGTTGTAAAATGGTTGTCATGCCCCTGTTGGAGACGGACTACCAGGGAGAGAGGAGGAACAGCCGACAGGGAGTGGAAATATGGCTCCAGAGGTTGTGGAGGAGGCTGGGGAAGGGCAGAGGCCGGCTGGGCAGTCAGAGGAGGACCCAGGCCCGTCCCCTCTCCATCCTAGGGCACGCAGGGAGGAGAGGATCAGGGAGAGACGGGCTCTACTCCGAAGGAGAGGGCCTTGATCCTCTTCATGGGCTGCAGCTGTGACAACTGGATAAGAGGACGGACATGCGTACGGGCCAGTGCTGGAAACAAAGCGTGGAAATATCTCCAGTTTATGATTCTTCTCTAAGTTTGGCATCCTTCCCAGTGTGTGTTATCTGTGGACATCCTCCAGCCTTTATCTTGCCTGGTTTGTGTTGCTTTTTTCCTTCTTCTTGTAACTGTTTGTGTGGGAGTTTTTTTTGTCTTCCATCAAGAATCCTCGGAGCTTGGAAGCAAAGTGAAAGAAGAAAAGGGGCTTCATCTGTTTTCTGTGACTGTGTTTGTTTTGTATCCCACCCTGGGTCATCACAATGGTTGTAAAAAGTCACTTAACCAATGTCTCACTTCGCAACATATAGGTTGGGCTCAATTGTGGTCATTAAGTCCAGGTCTACTGGTACCAAACCAGACAAATAAGTTGAAGTAAAAAGGGGAAGTTGCTCCCTGTTTATATACATGCAACACCCTCCCACTTCTAGCACTGATGATGCTACCCAGTTTGGTAATGAAACGTCTGCAGGAAAACAACCAAGCTCAGAGAACACCAAACCCTGAAAATATTCACCTTTATTGGAGTCACACTATAGATTTTCCCAGAAGATATCTATTGGGTTAGTGGGTTATAGCTTTAGTATGGCAAGATCCTGTTTATTGGGTGTAAGCACAGAAAGAACTGGACTCAACTGAATCATTTTTGGGCTTGGGACCAACATTATCTGCAACTTCTCCTCTCTTCTCACACACACAATCAAAAAGTAGAAAATAAAATATATGGCAAGAGTTAAGCATGCATGCACACCCATCAGGCGCCTGGAGTTTAGAATATTTACTCCATTTCAGAAGGCATTTTTAAACAATGAGGAAGTAAACTCCACAGTCAGGTGGACTGGGCGGCTGTAACCAATTTAAACAATACAACAACACACTTTCCGAACTTCCCAACCCATTTGAAAAGCAGAAACAAATTTTGAGACACAAAGTTAAAAAAACAAAACAAAACACAGTAAAACAATTATAAAAGTGGACATGGTCAAAGCTGGGCATATCTTACAATCAGCAAAACACGAGAAATCAAAGAGCAATAAAACTGCATTAATCAGATAATAACGAGACAATAAAACAGATCTGGGTGGCCTGGAAATCCTGCTCAGTGGGGAGTTATTTGGTGCAGCTCGACAACTTTATACAAACAAAAATGTGAGTTAATGTTTCAGGAATCCCTTCCCCGCAGGAGCAAAGTCCGTTTAGATGGGATGGCCCATAAACAGATGCCCCTTCGAAAGAGCTGGAAAATAAAAACTTACCAAAGTGAGGTACTTACGAAGTTGGGGACCATTATTTCACTCATATCTTTTAACTTTTAAAATATGGCTTTAACATATTTATGGTTTTATCTTTTTTCTTCTTCTGTTGAACACTGCCCAGCGTCAAATCTTGTAAGATGGACAGCCATATAAATTGGATGGATGGATGGATGGAGATTGAGAGATATCAAACTGGATGGATGCTAGATAGACAGACAGACAGATGATAGAGCTGTATCAAGATGGATAGATGGATAGATAGCGATAGATAGATAGATAGATAGATAGATAGATAGATAGATAGATAGATAGATAGATAGACAGACAGACAGACAGACAAACAGTCAAATATATCAAGCTGGATGGATGGATAGATAGATGATAGATAGATCAAGAGGGATGGATGGATGAATGGATAGATAGATACATATATCAAGATGGATGGATGGATGGATGGATGGATGGATGGATGGATAGATAGATAGATAGATAGATAGATAGATAGATAGATAGATAGATAGATAGATAAAGCTGGATGGATGGATGGATAGATAGATCAAGATGGATGGATGGATGGATGGGTGGGTGGGTGGGTGGATGGATGGATGGATGGATGGATGGATAGATAGATAGATAGATAGATAGATAGATAGATAGATAGATAGATAGATAGATAGATAGATAGACAGACAGACAGATATATCAAGCTGGATGGATGGATATAGATAAAGATAGATGGATGGATGAATGGATAGATAGATACATATATCAAGATGGATGGATGGATGGATGGATGGATGGATGGATAGATGGATAGATAGATAGAAAGATAGATAGATAGATAGATAGATAGATAGATAGATATCAAGCTGGCTGGCTGGATGGATGGATGGATAGGTGAATACAACAGGTCCTCAACTAGCAATCATTTCTTCACTGACTGTTCAAATTCTGGTACTTGCACTTACGACCATTGCAGCATCCCCATGGTCACATGATCAACATCCCAGCACCTGGCAACTTGCATAGATTTATGACGGTTGCAATGATTCACTTAACAACCGTGACAAAAAAGGTCATAAAATGGGAGATACTCCCTTAACAAACGCCTCACTTGGCAACCTAAATTTTGGACTCACTTGGGGTGATCCAACCCTTCTCACTAGGCCATGGTTGAGCCACTAGAAGCCTCTTCCTCTCAGCACCCATCCTTGCATAATCGACTTCAGGCCTGCAGGATCTAGAATGTTCCTTTTCAGGCTGCGATCACAACCCTATCATTTTTGTTCGCCCTCCTGGTGTTTATCTCAAAAGTAAATGCCAGCCGCTTGTTGACTCACCCTCAGTTTTAACCAAGCCAAGGAAATGATGCCCGCTGGATTATTCATCCCCATCCTTCGATTCAACTCATCTGACTTTGTTCATCTGCCACCACTCTTGTGGAGACAAGGGAGTGAGATCTTCCCCTGTCATCACCAGCTTAGACTGTTATTTTTTAAGATTTATATTTATTTGCAACCCTCATTATTTTGATGAATAAACCAAGGTAGCGAATGACACATCTCTCTCCTCCTATTTCTTCCACAACAACCACCCTGTTAACTAGACTGGGTTGAGAGAGAAAGGGCTGGCCCAATGTCACCTAGTTTTCGTACCTAAGGTGGGACTAGAACTCCCAGTCTCTTGGTGACTGGTTCAAAGTCACCCAGCTGGCTTTCATGACTAAGGCAGAACTAGAACTCACCGTCTCCAGGTGATCGGTCCAAAATCGCCTAGCCAGCTTTCATGCCTAAGGCGGGACTAGAACTCCCCGTCTCCTGGTGATCGGCCCAAAGTCACCCAGTGGCTTTCATGTTAAGGCAGGCCTAGAATTCCCAGCCTTCTGGTATTTGGCCCAAAGTCACCCAGACATCCTTCATGCCTAAGGTGGGACTAGAACTTAGTGCCACCCGGTGATTGGCCCAAAGTCACCCAGCTGGCTCTCATGCCTAAGGCAGGACTAGAACTCACCTTCTCCTGGTGATTGTTCCAGGCAGCCAGCTAGCTTTCAGAGCTAAGGCAGGACTAGAACTCCCCTTGCTCGCCAGGGAATTCTGGGAATTGACGTCCACAAGTCTAAAAATTGCCAAGTTTGGAGAACCCAGGACTACACTAAAAACTACCAGCAAAGAGATTTTCAGAAAACTTTCATATAATACACGTTGCCTCCTGAAAAATCACCTTTGGGACAACATGACCCGGATGAATGGCGTGGGAGTAGGAATAGATTTTCAGAGGGAAAAAAAATTGCAGACCACAGGAACCGTTAGCGCTACTCAGGTGACCCTGAGGACACAGATAAACCTCCAAGTGGCCTCAATTACCCTCTAAAACAGGGGCCTTCAAACTTGACCGCTTTAAGGCTTGTGGACTTCAACTCCCAGAATTCCTCCTCCAATCATGTCAGCTGAGGACTTCTGGGAGTTGAAGTCTACAAGTCTTAAACTGGCCATGTTTGAAGGCCCTTGTGATAGATGATGGATGGATGGATGGATGGATGGATGGATGGATGGATGGATGGATGGATGGATGGATAAGATAGATAGATGATAGATAAATGATAGGGAGGGAGGGAGGGAGAGAGAACGCGCAGCGAGAGAGAGAGAGAGAGAGCTGGATGGATCGGGAGAGCGATAGACAGACAGACAGACAGACAGACAGACAGACAGACAGACAGACAGACAGACAGACAGACAGACAGACATGATAGAATTCAGGGGTCTTCAAACTTGACCGCTTTCAGACTTGTGGATTTCAACTCCCAGAATTCCTCCTCCAATCATGTCAGCTGAGGAATTCTGGGAGTTGAAGTCCACAAGTCTTAAACTTGCCAGGTTTGAAGGCCCTTGTTCTAAAAGGATGCCAATGACCAGCTGTCTGCAAGGAGTAGAAATCCTTCCATTCCCCACCATCCTGTCAGAGCTGAAGAAGCTTCTGGGATGAGAAGCGAAACGTCTTCAAAGGAAAAAACAAAAGAAAGTCCAGTTGCCTCCTGAAAAAGCACCTCTGGGTTTCACATAGCGCAGAATCAAAAGCCATTCATCTGATTTTCATCCCTGTCACCTTCGCACACCTTCACAAAGAGCTCACCTGCAAACCCTTCCCATCACCTGCTCTTTCTTGTCCACCAACCTCACTGAGCCACTCGAATGTTCTGTGAAGCTGAAGGCCCAAACCTCACGGAAGAGACGCTGCTCCGCCTTCCGCCATCGAGCCGCTACAGGTAGGCCTCGACTTACGACCACCCTTGATCCCAACGTTTCTGTGGCTAGGCGAAAACATTTAAATGAATTTTGCCCCCTTTTTACGACCTTTCTTGCCACAGGGGTTAAGGGAACCACTGCACTGGGTAAGTTAGTAGCACAGTTGTTAAAGTGAGCCTGGCGCCCGCATTGACTATTCTGGTCAGAAGGTCGTAAGAGGGGATCGCATGGCACTGGAACCGTCATAAACATGAGTCAGTTGCCAAGCGCCCGAATTTTATTCCCATGACCATGGGGGAATGCTGCAACGATCGAAAGTGTGAAAAACGGCCATAAGTCGCTTTTTTTCAATGCTGTTGTAACTTGGAAAAAGATGAACTCTTGTCAGTCGAGCACTACTACCTGTAGTAGCAAACGAAGAGTAAGTCAGTCACAGCTGTTTCCTGCCTCATCAGGCCTTTTGACTTCTCCAGTGTGTCTCCAGATCTCACCAGGCGCAGGTCAATCAGAACCCCGGGTGCATTGTGGGAACTGAAGAGCAATGGAAGCACAGCCAGGTGCCGGCTCAAGGCTGGGCCTCACACCAGGTAGGTCGAGGCTGGTTTTTGCCTTTGTTTGAGCTAAAGAGGGCTGACTCTGTTCTGAGCAGGGCACATGCAGTTTCACCAGCTTCCTTCTTTCTGCACCAACTCAGAAAGCACAGACTGCCCAAGGAGCTGCTGATCCAGTTCTACAGAGGAATCATTGAGTCCATCATTGAGCACCTCTATAACTGTCTGGTTTGGTTCTGTAGCCCAACAGGACAGACACAGACTCCAGAGAGGAATTAGGACTGCAGAAAAAACAATGGCTACCCACCTGCCTTCCATGGAGGACCTGTATACTGCATGGAATCAATAAGAGGGCCGTGAAAATATCTAGACCCCTCACATTCTGGACACAAATTGTTTCAACTCCTACCCTCAAAATGATGCTATAGAGCAGGGGTCCCCAACCTTGGCAACTTTAAGACTTGTGGACTTCAACTCCCAGAATTCTCCAGCCAGCTATGCTGGCTGGAGAATTCTGGGAGTTGAAGTCCACAAGTCTTAAAGTGCCAAGGTTGGGGACCCTGCTATAGAGCACTGAGCACCAGAACAACTAGACACAAGGACAGTTTTTTTCTGAAAGGCATCACTCTGCTAAACAAACAATTCCCTCAACACTGTTGAACTATTTACAAAGTCTTCACTATTATTACTATTGATCTTCTCATCACTCCTTATCACCCCTCCCCTCCCACTTGTGACTGTATGACTGTAAACTTTTATCACTTGTATCCTAATGATTTCTATTGTTTCCTAGTATGATTCGATTGCTTATTGTGCCCTATGACTATCATTGATTAAGTGACCTTATGATTCTTGACTCTAGACAAAAGTATCTTTTCTTTTATGTACACTGAGAGCATTTGCACCAAGACAAATCACACTTGGCCATATTAGAAGTAGAATAAAGAATTCTTCTTCTTCTTCTACGTCCCTGCTCTGACAAATCCGGTCCCTGCCATTACTACACCACCAGCTGAAATCCTCCAGCTGATGAGATTCACTGTGAAAACCGCACTGGTTAGATATGGCAAGATTGATCGACAATCTTCACCTCTGAACATCAGTCCAGACTGAGGTGCCTCTCTCTTTCTTTCTCTCTCTCTCTCTCTCTCTCTCTTTTTAAAGACTGCAGTCTGGGCATTAAGTGCTTCTTGGCAGCCTCTCCACATATCATCCCAGATCTTCTGGGAGACCAGCCACACAGTAATGTAGCCTAATGAATAAGGGTGCCAACCTCTCTGTGGTTCTTCTTCCAAGCCTCACATAGTCGAGGGAAACAAATTATACCAGAGCCGCACTTTTCTGGGCATCTCAGTTGTTCGGCTGAGGTTTAAGTTATAAGAATTACTTAGGCAAAGCGAGTGGCATGATGTGTTTAGCCCGCTGCCCTCCGTCAATGGCCTCATCCAGAGGTTTTTGCAAGGCAGGTTATCAATAAAGGAGAATATTTGCAGCTCGGGGTGGGAATCAGGAGTCCTTAGCGCTCTCTGAGGTTGCTTGTTTTCTTGTAGACATCTCACTACCAAACTAGGTAACATCATCAGTGCTAGTAAGGAGTGCGGTGCAGAGTGCAGAGTCAGTGACAGCAAACCCCATTCCTTACTAGCACTGATGCTGTTGCCAAGAAAACTTGTCTGCAAGAAAACAAGCAAGATCAAAGGGCACCAAGGACTCCTCCATACAACAGTTCATTCAGTGACCATTCAAAGTTACAGTGGCACTGAAAAAAAAGTTACTTGTGAACATTTTTCACCCTTACAACCGTTGCAGGATCCCTGTAATCTCATGATCAAAATTCAGGCGTTTGGCAACCGACGTGTATTTATGATGGTAGCAGTAACCCCGGGGGGAGTTGGGGGCAAGTGATCCCTTTCGCAACCGTCTTACAAGCAAAGTCGATGGGGAAGCCAGATTAACTGAACGACTGTGGTACTAACTTAACTGCGGTGATTCACTTAGCAACTGTGGCGAGAAAAGTTGTAAAATGGGGCAAAGCTCACTGAAAGCTTTCACCTAGCAACAGGGACGTTGGGCTCAACTGTGTACAGAACTGACCCCTTTAAAGAGAAAATTGGAATTATCCGGATATCCAAGACAGGAAAGAGAATTAGGAGGGACAAGATCCCATAGTCCTTGGCCCAATCCTGGTCTTTTGTCCTTACTGGAAAGTCAAACCCTGCCTTTGTGCAGCATCTGTAAGACCCTAAAGACCTGGCTCTGGAAATTTCCCTGGAGACCCCAATGGGAGAGATGGACTCTGAAGGTGGCCGCTAGATTGACAGAAGGCTCCACCTTCCCTCCCCTGCCCCCCACTCACCCATCTTTTTTGCTAATCATATCCATGTATTTTCCTTGTTTTCTTTTTCCTTGTTCATTTCATGCTTTTATTTTACTTTTGCTTTGTTCCAACTTCCTTTTTTTTCTTTTTTATGTTTGTGAGCTGCTTAGAGTAAGGTGAGCCGATGGTGAGCGATAAATGGCAAATAAATAAATAAAGAAGAGGAACTAGATAGGTAGACGAAAATGCCAAATCCAGTCTGAACATCTGGCTGACTGTGCGACGAACCACAATAATAAACCCTCTAACACCATCAAACATCCATATCTGCCTATCCCAGGTCCTTGGTAAAGACTCAATAGGTAGATGAACAGACCAAACCCAGTGTGAACTTCTGGCTGACTGTGCAATGATTAATAATAACAACAATAATATACAGACATTTCCTGAACAGCTCTGAGGTCCTTGTTTAGGACTTGAACTGCTAAGTTTTTATGAGTCCCAGACTGTGAATTGAATTGTAGATTAGATTAAATAATAATAATACCAGGTCCTTGGAAAAGACTCCATAGGTTGACAAAAATGTGAAACCTAGTCTGAACATCTGGCTGACTGTGCAATGATTAATAATAATAAAGATATCAATAATAATAACCATCATCATTATTTGCAGACATTACCTCAACAGCTCTCGGGTCCTTGTTTAGGGCTTGAACTGCTAAGTTTTTTAAACATTCCCATAGTGTGAATCAAATTGTAGAATAAATAATAATAATAACAATACCAGGTCCTTGGGGAGGACTCCATAGGTTGAGAAAAATGTGAAACCCAGTTTGAACATCTGGCTGACTGTGCAATGATTAATAATAAAGATATCAATAATAATAACCATCATCATCATCATCATCTACAGACGTTACCTCAACAGCTCTTCAGTCCTAGTTTAGGACTTGAACTGTTAAGTTTTTACCAGTCCCAGACTGTGAATGGAATTCAAGATTAAATAACAACAACAATACCAGGTCCCTTGCAAAGGACTCCACAGACAGACAAAAATGTGAAACCCAGACTGAACATCTGGCTGACTACAAGAAAATAAATAAAATACAATACAAATACTAGTAATACTAAGACTAATAAATAAAATATAATACAAATACTAGTAATACTGATACTAATAGTACTAATAGTACTACTAATTCTAATGCTATAATAATACTAATGCTAATAATAACAATCATACTACTAATAATAAACCATAAGAATAAGGCAATCCCTCCCTCCTACCCGGGCTGAGCTGAGCGGGTGTTGTGGTGCTTCTCCTCCCCAGCATCTGACGGAGGAGCCAAAACCTCCCAGTTTCAAAAGCAGGGTGCAAATGGCGGCTTTGGGACCCCGTACCCCAAAAAGAAGGGGGAAATGGGAGGCTGGGGGAAGCAGCCTCTCCCCAGGAGGGAAGGAGGGGGCTGGCAACCCCAAGTCCCGCTCGCTCGCCCTCTGGCCCTCCCCCAGCCCCCCAGCCCCCACCCACCCCCGGCCGCCCCCTCCTCACCCACCGGAAGCGGCCCCCGCAGTGCTGGCACTGGTCGCCCACCCAGCCGGGCTGGCACTCGCACTGGCCGGTGCTGGGCTGGCAGCGTCCTCCGTTGGCGCAGGGCTTCTCGCACGCCTTGCCATCCGCCGAGGTCGACTCCGCGCCCCGCGCCGCCAGCAGCGGCACCAGCAGCAGCAGCAGCGGCGTTCGCCACGGCAAGGCCGGCAGAGCCTCCAGCAGGCCGGACGACGCCCCCCGACGACGACGCCGGTCCCACCGCTCCATGGCCGGAGCCCAGCCCCCGAGGGCGCGGAGAACCGGGGGGCGCCGACGGCCGCTCTTCGGAAGAGGAGGAGGAGGGCCGGCCGCCTTTTTTCCCCTGCTCTCACGCCTGACCCGCCGCCGCCGCCGCCGCCTTCAGTCGCCGGATCCTCCGGAGGTAGAAGCGGCCCGGAGCCGCCGCGCCGCCATCACGCACGCGCGCGCCGTCCCCTCCCGATGGCGTCACCCGGCCCTGGACGAGCGCCCAAGGCGGCGAACGAGCGTCTGCGGACGTGTCGGCGGGAGGACTAGAGCGGCCACCGGCCGCTCTGACCGCGCCAGAAAGGCCATCGAGAGGAAAGAGGAGTTGTCGGTTTCCCCGGCAACGGGCTAAGGGGGTGGCGGGGGGGGTGAGTGGGCGTGGCCTCTCCGCCCTCAGGCTTCGCCCACCAGCAGGTGGGAATCCAACTGGGGGAGTCAGGGATTCAAAGAATGCCGCTAGTCCTCGACTTAGGACCACAATTGAGCCCGGGATTTATGTCGCAAAGGGAAAGATTTATTAAAAGTGGGGTTCTGCTCCCTTTTTATAACTCCTTTTTTTTTTGCCAGGGAATCCCTGCCGTCGTTAAGTTCGTCACACGGTCGTTCAGTGAAGCCGACCCGGGTACACTGCAATGGTCATAAATACGAGTCAGTTGCCAAGCGTATGGGTTTCAATCACACGACCGTGGGGATGCTGCAGCGGACATTTAAGTGTGACAAACATAACTCGCTTTTTTTCAGTGCCGTAACTTTGGCCACTAAACGGACTGTTGTAAGTCGAGGACTACCTGTACTAACGACTCAGTTAAAGCTCTGGCTGCATTTGGGACTGTTTGGAGCACCCTGTGGTCATGTGACCATGTTTTATGCCAGCTTTGCCCAAACTTATCCCTTCTGGGTTTCGGCAAAACTAACCCCATTAAGAACCATAGATCCGTTTAACGACTGTGGTATTCACTTAACGACTGTCACAGAAAAGGTGGTTAAAACTGAGAACAGTGACCACACACGACCATAATGGGCAGGCTTTATTATGGTTGTATGTCAAGGACTCCCTGTATCACATGAACTAATATTATTATAAAGGGGATAAAATGTCCTTTACTGAATCAAGGCAGGGCACTGTGAATCTTTTCCTTCCCCTTTCCTGTCCAGGTGGCCTAAATTGGTGTTTACACAACTTTAATTATAATTATTTTTTTCAAGGCAATCTCCTTCCTGCTCCGTAACATTGAGCCGTGTCAAATCACAAATGATTGAGGCGTCAATCTTCTATGAAACGCCGAGAGAGACATGGGATACAAACGTGTGAAGTATGGGATCCGTGGCTCAGAGAGTCTACAGCGGCGAGACAATGACGCCAAGTTTCTGCAAAATGTAGTGACATTCAGATACAAAACCTAGTAGCCATACCAATAGCCCGTAGACTTATAGACTACTTTTACAGCATTTTCTAGAGTCAGCATACTGCCCCCGACAATCTGGCTCCTCATTTTACCAACCTCAGAAGGACCATGGAAGGCTGAGTCAACTTTGAGCCGGTCAGGATCGACCTCCTGGCAGTGGGCAGAATTAGCCTGCAATATTGCACTCTAACCACTGAGCCACCAGGAAGGAGGATGAGAAAGGGAACTAAGGAAGGAGGGAGGGGGAGGGAGGGAGGGAGGGAGGGAGGGAGGGAGGGAGGGAGGGAGGGAGGGAGGAAGGGAAGGAAGGAAGGAAGGAAGGAAGGAAGGAAGGAAGGAAGGAAGGAAGGAAGGAAGGAAGGAAAGAGACATGGAGGGAGGGAGGGAGGGAGGGAGGGAGGGAAGGAAGGAAGGAAGGAAGGAAGGAAGGAAGGAAGGAAGGAAGGAAGGAAGGAAGGACAGACACAGGGAGGGAAGGACGGAGGGAAGGAATTAAGAGAGGAAGGATGGATGGATGGAAGAAAAAAGGAAGGAATTGCAATACCATTTATATACTACTTCACAGTGCCTTACAGCCCTCTCCAAGCAGTTTTATAGAATCAGCTTCTTTCCCCCAATAATCTGGGTCCTCATTTTACCCACCTCGGAAGGATGGAAGGCTGAGTTAACTTTGAACAGGTCAGGATCGAACTGCTGGCAGTGGGCAGAATTAGCCTGCAATATTGCATTCTAACCACTGAGCCACCAGGAAGGAGAATGAGAAAGGGAACTAAGGAAGGAGGGGAGGGAGGGAGGGAGGGAGGGAGGGAGGGAAGGAAGGAAGGAAGGAAGGAAGGAAGGAAGGAAGGAAGGAAGGAAGGAAGGAAGGAATTGCAATAGCATTTATATACTACTTCACAGTGCCTTACAGCCCTCTCTAAGCAGTTTTATAGAATCAGCTTCTTGCCCCCAATAATCTGGGTCCTCATTTTACCCACCTCGGAAGGATGGAAGGCTGAGTTAACTTTGAACAATATATGGTTGGACAATATATAAACCAGGATAGACATTTTAATATTGTCTCTTTAAGAAAATACTAAAAGTGTAATTGGGTGTGGTTTCTCAAACAGCCATAAGATGGAGCCAGAAACCTGGGTTGTCTTAGTCTTTGTCTCAGTGTGTCTCAGTGAGTCTCTTTTTCCTTCTGTTGGAGAGTATTGCTGTTCCTCCATTTTTCCTAACTGACCGATATTCCTGGATTTGATGTAAGTCTGATACTGAACTGTTTTTGACACTGGACTTTGTTATTGGGTTATCCCTGGACTAAAAACTGACTAATCTTACCTGTGAATGACTGTGGACTGCTTGTTTTGAACTTTGCTTAAAACCTTTATTGGAAATAAAAACCTACATTTACTGTACAGTGTATCTGTGTGCTGTGTGTGTATTATTCAAACACTTCTCTCAAATACGTCTCCCTGTATGCGCTCATTCTCCTAACGGGGAATTACCTCAACAGTGATGCCCTAGAAGTCCTTTTGGTTAAAAAAAAATTTTTTTAAATTAGAGGTTTATAATCCTTTTATTAAAAATGAAAGGTTTATAATTCTTTTTCTCTCTCACTCACAAAGAAGGATAGGGAATAACGGATTTAGCTTCCAGGCAGGCTATGGATGGCCTTTGGCTTGCAGCAATTTGTTCAGTGACCATTTGAAATTACAACAGCGCTGAAAAAAAGGGACTTAGGACCATTTTTCACGCTTACGACCATTGCAGCATCCCTGTGGTCACATGATCAAAATTCAGATGCTTGGTGACTGACTCATTCTTAGACGATGACAAGCGAAGTCCATGGGGGAAGCCATTTAAGCAGAGGCGGTATTCAGCAGGTTTGGACCAGTTCTCGGGAACCAGTAGCGGAAATTTGGAGTAGTTGGGAGAACCGGCCAATCCCACCTCCGACTGGCCCCGCCAACCCCAACTCTTCTCTGCCTCCCATTGAGTCCCAGCTGATTGGCTGGGTCTTCTTTGGTTGCCCTGCACAGGAGAACGGAGCTGGAAAGCAGGTTAGTGGGATGGGGAGGGAAGGGGGATTTTGCAGTATATCCTTCCCCTGCCACGCCCACCAAGCCACACCCCCACAGAACCGGTAATGTTTCTTTTAATCCCACCACTGCACTTCACTTAACAACGGCAGTAATTCCCTTAACGATTGTGGCAAGAAAGTTCGTAAAATGGGGCAAAGCTCACGGAACATCTGTTTCACTTAACAACGGGACTCTGGGGCTCAACTGTCGTAAGTTGAGGCCTGCCGATAATTCCGGTCGAAGGTTAGGCGTAATGTCCGAACAGGAAGAGCATTTTGTGGATAGAACCAGGGAGCCCGAACGATGCTGAGCATTTCCCCCCCCCCCTCCCGTGTGTTCAACTGGAGACCAAATAGCATCTGTCAAGGATCTTTTAATTGGATTCTTGCACTCGGCGGGGGGCTGGATTTGATGGCCTAAATGCCTTTTATTCTATTGGTGGGTAAAGACAAACGGCACACCCTGGGGTGAGCTACAAACGATATTGTTGTATTTCCCAATCCTGTGTGCAGGAGTCTGTGCTGGATCTTGGAAGGTGCTTGGCCTTGGCCGTTACTCCGATAATGACCGCTTGGTCCAGGTAATACAAGGACAACTGGGATCAGAATTTCTGTTGCTAAACAACATTGTTAAGCGCTCAATAGATTACGATATATATTGCCACGGTTCTTCAGCAAATCGCTGCCGTTGTTAAGGGAATCAGGCAGTCATTAAGCAAACCTGGCTTCTTCCAGCCATGGGGAAGAATCGTCTGATGTCCGTCCATCTCCAAGTTGAGAAACACGAAGCTAAAAGCATCAGCAAATTCTCAACCTCGGCATCTTTTAAGATGGGTGGACCTCAATTCGCCAGGCGGCAAAGCTTGATGTCCACCCATCTAAAAGTTTGCAAGGTTGAGAAGCATTAATCTCGGCCAGTGATGACGAACCTTTTTGTTGGGGTGTGCCGAAAGAGTGCGCGTGCCGGCACCCACAATGCAGCACGCCCTGGCCCCCCTCCTGCGCATGTGCGCGCAACACCCCCACCCCACCCCCCATACCTGCACTATGCATGCACGCGCCTCCCAGCTGTTTTTCAGCCCGCTGGAGACCGTTTTTGCCCTCCGGGAGGCTCGGAGGAAGCCTCTGCAGCCTCAGGAGGCCGAAAACCGGCCTTCTAGAAATACCGGAAGTGCCCGTTTCAGCCTCCGGAGCAGTGGTGGGATTCAAATTTATTTTTTTTTACTACCGGTTCTATGGGCGTGGCAAGGGAAGGATCCTGTAAAATCTCCAGTCAGAGGTGGGATTTGCTGGCTTTCTGAACTATTATTCAAAATTTCTGATACCAATTCTCCAGAACTGGTCAGAACCTGCTGAATATACCACCTCTGCTCCGGAAGGCCTCGGGAGGCTGAAAACGGGCCCATTTCGGCACTTCTGGTATTTCCAGAAGGCCCGTTTTTCAGCCTCTGGAGGCTGCAGAGGCTTCCTTTGAGCCTCCGGGAGGGCGAAAACAGCCTCAAACGGGCCGAAAATTAGCTGGGAGGCGCACGCACGAGCAGTGCAGGTAAGTTTGGCTGGAGCTTCTGTTGAGATAATTCCCCGTTAGGAGAATGAGCGCATACAGGGAGACGTATTTGAGAGTAGTGTTGGAATAATACACACACAGCACACAGATACACTGTACAGTAAATGTAGGTTTTTACTTCCCGAAAGGTTTAAGCAAAGTCCAAAATAGGCAGTCCAAAAGTCATTTACAGGTAAATCAGTCAGTTTTTCAATCCAGGGATAATCCAAATATCAAATTCCAGTGTCAAAAAACTGTTCAGTAACAGACTTACATTAAACCCAGTAATATCAGTCAATTAGAAGAAATGGAGCAACGGCAGTACTTTCCAACGGAAGGAAACAGAGATACACTCAGACACACTCTCTTCTGAGACTAAGACTAAAACAAACCAGGTTTCTGGCTCCATCTTATGGCTGTTTGAGAAACCACACCCAATTGCATGCTCTTGCATTCCCTTAAAGAGACAGTATTAAAATGTCTATCCTGGTTTATATATTTCTAACTCAAATACCTGTTAGGTGACTTATATTCCTAACAGCTTCTCCATGGGAGCTCCAGGTTCTGTCCTGCAGTTGGTAATACCCAAACTCAAGTCACCTTGTGGACCCCTCAAGCATGCCCTCAAATCATGTGCAGATTGGACAAAGCACATTCAACGCCATCTGCAGAGGTCCAGAAAGATTAACTTAAGGAAGACAGGGAGGGCTTGATGGCGCAGGGAGAGAGAGAGAGACAGAGAGAGGAAGAGAGACAGTGAGAGATCTCGCAAGGTTGATTTTTTTCCCCCACCATGATTTCCAGAAGCTGATCTTGATGATGTTGTAAATTACACGAAGCTCCCGCAATGGAGGGAGAGAAAAAATGCTGTTAGGTGTCATCCGGTTTTGTCGGTTTGCTTGTCGGTTTTTGCTTGGCCTTTGGGAGCATCTCTTGTACAGGCCGGCTTACAACACTTCGTTTAGTGGCTTAGGCTAAGACGTGGAATAACTTTATTGTCACTTTGAACGTACGCCGAAATTTCTCTTGCTAAGCGAGACAGTTGCTGAGCGAGTTTTGCCCCATTGTGCGACCTTTCTTGTCGCCGTTGTTAAGTGAACCACTGCAGTTGCTAAGCTGGTAGCCTGGTTGTTAAGCGAATCTGACTTCCCCCTTGACTTTGCTTGTCAGATGACCCCGGGGACCCTGCAATTATCGTAAATGTGAGTCGGCAAGCATATGACCATAAGCGTGAAAAATGGTGGCAAGTCCCATTTTTTTCAGTGCCATTATTACTTTGAAAGGTTAGTGGCAATAGTAATGGATTTATATATGGCTTCCCAGTGTTTTCCAGCCCTCTCTGTTCTCAGTGTTCATAAAAGAAAAGATACATTCATCAAGAGTCAAGAATCATCAGGTACGACACTTAATGATAGTCATAGGGTACAATAAGAATAGAATAGGAATAGAATAGAATAGAATAGTAGAATAGAATAGAATAGAATAGAATAGAATAGAATAGAATAGAATTCTTTATTGGCCAAGTGTGATTGGACACACAAGGAATTTGTCTTGGTGCAAATGCTCTCAGTGTACATTAAAAGAAAAGATACATTCATCAAGAGTCAAGAATCATCAGGTACGACACTTAATGATAGTCATAGGATACAATAAGAATAGAATAGAGTAGAGTAGAGTAGAGTAGAATAGAATAGAATAGAATAGAAGAATAGAATAGAATAGAATAGAATAGAATAGAATAGAATAGAATTCTTTATTGGCCAAGTGTGATTGGACACACAAGGAATTTGTCTTGGTGCAAATGCTCTCAGTGTACATTAAAAGAAAAGATACATTCATCAAGAGCCAAGAATCATCAGGTACGACACTTAATGATAGTCATAGGATACAATAAGAATAGAGTAGAATAGAGTACAATAGAATAGAATAGAATAGAGTAGAATAGAATAGAGTAGAATGGAATGGAATGGAATGGAATGGAAGAATAGAATAGAATAGAATAGAATAGAATAGAATAGAATAGAATTCTTTATTGGCCAAGTGTGATTGGACACACAAGGAATTTGTCTTGGTGCAAATGCTCTCAGTGTACATAAAAGAAAAGATACATTCATCAAGAGTCAAGAATCATCAAGTACGACACTTAATGATAGTCATAGGATACAATAAGAATAGAGTAGAGTAGAGTAGAGTAGAATAGAATAGAAGAATAGAATAGAATAGAATAGAATAGAATAGAATAGAATAGAATAGAATAGAATAGAATAGAATTCTTTATTGGCCAAGTGTGATTGGACACACAAGGAATTTGTCTTGGTGCAAATGCTCTCAGTGTACATTAAAAGAAAAGATACATTCATCAAGAGTCAAGAATCATCAGGTACGACACTTAATGATAGTCATAGGATACAATAAGAATAGAATAGAGTAGAGTAGAGTAGAGTAGAATAGAATAGAATAGAATAGAAGAATAGAATAGAATAGAATAGAATAGAATAGAATAGAATAGAATAGAATAGAATAGAATTCTTTATTGGCCAAGTGTGATTGGACACACAAGGAATTTGTCTTGGTGCAAATGCTCTCAGTGTACATTAAAAGAAAAGATACATTCATCAAGAGCCAAGAATCATCAGGTACGACACTTAATGATAGTCATAGGATACAATAAGAATAGAGTAGAGTAGAATAGAGTAGAATAGAATAGAATAGAATAGAGTAGAATGGAATGGAATGGAATGGAATGGAATGGAAGAATAGAATAGAATAGAATAGAATAGAATAGAATAGAATAGAATAGAATAGAATAGAATAGAATAGAATAGAATAGAATTCTTTATTGGCCAAGTGTGATTGGACACACAAGGAATTTGTCTTGGTGCAAATGCTCTCAGTGTACATTAAAAGAAAAGATACATTCATCAAGAGTCAAGAATCATCAGGTACGACACTTAATGATAGTCATAGGATACAATAAGAATAGACTAGACTAGACTAGACTAGAGTAGAGTAGAGTAGAGTAGAATAGAATAGAATAGAATAGAATAGAATAGAATAGAATAGAATAGAATAGAATAGAATAGAATAGAATTCTTTATTGGCCAAGTGTGATTGGACACACAAGGAATTTGTCTTGGTGCAAATGCTCTCAGTGTACATTAAAAGAAAAGATACATTCATCAAGAGTCAAGAATCATCAGGTACGACACTTAATGATAGTCATAGGATACAATAAGAATAGACTAGACTAGACTAGAGTAGAGTAGAGTAGAGTAGAGTAGAGTAGAATAGAATAGAATAGAATAGAATAGAATAGAATAGAATAGAATTCTTTATTAGTCAAGTGTGATTGGATACACAAGGAATTTGGTGCAAATGCTCTCAGTGTACATAAAAGAAAAGATACATTCATCAAGAGTCAAGAATCATCAGGTACGACACTTAATGATAGTCATAGGATACAATAAGAATAGACTAGAGTAGAGTAGAGTAGAGTAGAGTAGAGTAGAGTAGAGTAGAATAGAATAGAATAGAATAGAATAGAATAGAATAGAATAGAATAGAATAGAATTCTTTATTAGTCAAGTGTGATTGGATACACAAGGAATTTGGTGCAAATGCTCTCAGTGTACATAAAAGAAAAGATACATTCATCAAGAGCCAAGAATCATAAGGTGCAACACTTAATAATAGTCATAGGGTACGATAAGCCATCAAATCAGACTAGGAAATAGTCCATATAAATCATTAGAATACAAGTGACAAAGTTACAGTCCTACAGTCACAAGTGGAAGGGGAGGGGTGAGAAGGAGTGATGGGAAGATTAATAGTGATAGTAGTGCAGACTTTGGAAATAGTTGGACAGTGTTGAGGGAATTATTTGTTTAGCAGAGGGATGGCTTTCAGGGAAAAAACTGTCCTTGTGTCTAGTTGTTCTGGTGTGCAGTGCTCTATAGTGTCGTTTTGAGGGAAGGAGTTGAAAGAGTTTACGTCCGGGATGTGAGGGGTCTGTAAATATTTTCACTACTCTCTTTTTGACTCGTGCAGTATATACAGGTCCTCCATGGAAGGCAGGTGGGTAGCCATTGATTTTCCACAGTCCTCATTTTAGACAGATGGTTGTCCAATCCCTTCTTAAAAGCCTCCAGTGATGGAGTACCCACAACCTCTGAGATAAGTTGTTGCATTGATTCATTGTTCTCACTGTCAGGAAATTCCTCCTTAGTTCTAAGTTGCTTCTCTCCTTGATGAGTTTCCATCTGTTGCTTCTTGTCCTGCCCTCAGATGCTTTGGAGAACAGCTTGACTCCCTCTTCTTTGGGGCAGTCCCTCAAATCTTGGAAGTCTGCTATCATGTCACCCCTAGTCCTCCACTGAGCTCTTACAGAATACAGAATGACACAGTTGGAAGGGACCTTGGAGGTCTTCTAGTCCAACCCCGCTGCTCAAGTGCTTTGGAGAATAGCTTGACACACACACGCACCCTCTTCCTTGAAGTCAACAGGGAAGCCAGGTTCATTTAACAACCCTGTGACTAACTGAACCACTGCAATGATTCACTTAACGCCAGTGGCAAGAAAGGGGGTAAAACGGGGCAGAACTCACCTAACAGTTGTTTCGCTTAGCAACAGAAATGTTTGGGCTCAATTGTGGTCGTAAGTCAAGGACTCCCATGGATTTCAGGACGAAGTCCAAACCTTCAAAGGAAACCCTGCCGAATTCAACCACCCTTGCACCGAATTCAGCTGAGCTACGGCGTGGTTCAACAGCTCGTTCTCCCATGTAACCACACAAATTTCTGCTGCTTCTGGGCCAGAAATTAAGTCACATGACGAAGGGGAAATTTCTGACAAGCCAGAGAAATCACTCAAGTTTTTTTTGGTGAAACACACACACACACACAGACACACAGACACACCCCAGAGGAAAAGAAGGCGAGTAAGCCAGCCCAGCTCTTGCGTTACTCCAGAGATACGGTGATGCCATCCTCCTGTTCACCGCACCTGTTTGCCACCAGCTGGGGAAGATGAACCTGCCAAAGGTGTGTTCCCTGTAGGCTGCCAAAACTCTGGCTCATTCCAGGATTGTGGAATGTCCGTTGTCAGTGCAACAACACGCCACTTCCTTGCCAAGGAGCTTCCGACTCACGGGAATTATTGCTGCTTTTTGGGGCCGAAGCCAGATACTACTCAGTGGGGTTTTTTTAATGGTCTGTTTTTATCAGTTTTGGAACGTTTATAGCAGGGATCCCCAAACTTGGCAACTTTAAGACTTGTGGACTTCAACTCCCAGAATTCCTCAGCCAGCTATGCTGGCTGAGGAATTCTGGGAGTTGAAGTCCACAAGTCTTAAAGTTGCCAAGTTTGGAGACCTCTGGTTTATAGGACTTAAAAAGTAACATCCGTTTCTGAATTCAGACGTCCATTTCAGAGTTGGTATTCAGCCGGTTCTGACCGGTTCTGGAGAACCAGTAATGGAAATGTGGAGTAGTTCTGAAGAACCGGCCGATCCCACCTCTGACTGGCCCCGCCAACCCCATCTCTTCTCTGCCTCCCATTGAGTCCCAGCTGATCGGCTGGGTCTCCTTTGGTTGCCCTGCCCAGGAGAAGGGAGCTGGAAAGCAGGTTAGTGGGGTGGGGAGGGAAGGGGGATTTTGCAATATATCCTTCCGCTGCCACGCCCACCAAGCCACACCTACAGAACCAGTAGTAAAAAAAGTGGGTAGGTAGTTCATTTTGCCATAGAACCAGAAGTGGTATATTCAGCCGGTTCAGACCGGTTCTCTGGAACTGGTAGTGGAAATTTGGAATAGTTCTGGAGAACCGGCCGATCCCACCTCTGACTGGCCCCACCAACCCCATCTCTTCTCTGCCTCCCATCGAGTCCCAGCTGGATCGGCTGGGTCTCCTTTGGTTGCCCTGCACAGGAGAACGGAGCTGGAAAGCAGGTTAGTGGGGTGGGGAGGGAAGGGGGATTTTGCAGTATATCCTTCCACTGCCACACCCACCAAGCCATGCCCACCAAGCCACGCCCACCAGGCCACGCCCACCAAGCCAAGCCACTCCCACAGAACCAGTAATAAAAAATATTTGAATCCCACCACTGGTCCATTTGTCTGATTGGGGGTTGGACTGGAACAGGGACTTCCCTCCCCAATTTTGGGGGGTACCAGGGATCGGTTCCACGGAGAGAGGTTTTCCCATGGACCGCAGGGGCCGGGGTTTCGCATGCTTCCTGCATCCCATGGACGGGGCTTGGCTTGTTTGCATGGCTTAGTTTTCGGCATGCCGTGGCCCACGATCAGTTCACGGCCCGGGTTTGGAGACCCCTGGAAGAAGAAGAAGACCTCCAAGGTCCCTTGCACCTCTAATGATGATAATGATGGTACAACTGTCAGCCACTGTTGAAAGGGCTGCGTTGTAAACAAGGTGGGTGCAGGGGTGGGATTCAAAAATCCCAGGGATCATTTCATTGCCCAGTTGCTGGGGGTGTGTGTGGCCATGGTGGGCGTGGCCTACCAGAACTTCCAAGAGGGCCGTTTTGCGCCTTCCCCAGAGTCCGGAGGCTTCCCTCGGGCCTCTGGGAGGGCGAAAACAGCCTCCCCCAGGCTCTGGAGGCCCTCCGGAAGCTGGAAACAGGCCCGTTTCTGGACTTTGATCCAAGCTCTGTCAAGGACCTTGGAGTACTCATCTCTAATGACCTAAGTGCTAGAGCCCACTGTAACTACATAGCCAAAAAGGCATTAAGAGTTGTTAACCTCATCCTACGTAACTTTTTCTCTGGTAATATCACACTACTAACCAGAGCATGCAAAACATTTGCTAGACCAATACTCGAATACAGCTCAGCAGTGTGGAACCCACATTACGTATCTGATATTAGCACAGTTGAGAAAGTCCAGAAATATTTAACAAGAAGAGTTCTCCACTCCTCTAGTCGTTGTAGAATACCTTATGCCACCAGACTTGAAATTCTAGACCTAGAAAACTAGAACTACACTGCCTTCGGTCTGACCTAAATATAGTATATAAAATCATACATTGCAATGTCCTACCTGTCAATGAATACTTCAGCTTCAACCATAACAACACAAGAACACACAATAGATACAAACTCAAGGTTAACCGCACCAAACTTGATTGCAGGAAATACGACTTCAGCAACCGAGTGGTCAATGTCTGGAATACTCTACCTGACTCTGTGGTTTCTTCCCCAAACCCCAAAAACTTTAACCTTAGACTGTCTACTATTGACCTCACCCCTTTCCTAAGAGGTCTGTAGGGGGCGTGCATAAGCGCACCAATTGTGCCTACCATCCCTGTCCTATTGTTTCTTTTATATTTTTCGTATAAGTATCTATCTCATGTATTCAAAACTATGTTGATTCTTATACCTGTATCTTGTAAGCGGTTGACAAATCAAAAAATACTAAATACTTCCATAAGGCCTGTTTTTCCCCATCCCAGAGCCTCCGCACAGACCCTGCCTTAGCATCGAAAATGGGCTACGTGGAGGCTCCTGGGAGGGGGGGAGGGGGTTGGTTCAAATACTGGTTCAACGAACCGGATGCAAAGTTAACATCCAGTTCACCCAAACCGGTAGAATCCCACCCCTGGATGCGTGGTGTCGTATCCCTCCTCTTCTGTTGAGAGAGGGCTGCTCAATGTTGACACAGATGATCTCTTGGAGCCCCTCTTTCAAACCAGAGCTCCTCTCTGTCCGGAATGCGGACTTTTCTGTCTTCAAAAGAGCGGCCTTTGTCTTTCAAACGCAGATGGGCTGCTGACTCTTGCCCTGATGGGTTTGTTCTCATGTGTTGTGCCACGGCGTTTGTTTTGTTTCTCCAATGTATAGATCTGCACACGTCTCACTCCTTTGGACTGCATATATGCCACATTGCTCAGTTTGTGCCTGGGTGTTTTATCTTTGGGGTCAGTGGTGCATTTCAAAAAAAAATTTACCACTGGTTTGGTGGGCGTGGCTTGGTGGGTGCGCTTTGCACCCGAACGCACACTTTGCGCAGGCGCAGAGGATTTTCGATTCGCCTCCCGCATGCCTGCATTCTCCCTGTCGCTTTAGCAGCTGCCACGCAGCGCTCGTCTGTGCCACGCAAAGCAGCTGCGCTTCAACAGCAGGACATCAATGGGACCCCCAAGTGGGCAGGTGGGCCGAACAGCAGAGCGTTGGAGAGAGCTGGTTCGGTCTCCACTGCTCATTGGTGCGACCGGGTCAGCAGAACTGGGTCGAACTGATAGAATACTACCACTGTTTGCGATGGACAAGCTTCTGCCTTAGTGTGATGTCCTTGTTAGAGGGAGAGGAGGAACAGCCGACAGGGAGTGGAAGTGTGGCTCCGGAGGTGGTGGAGGAGGCTGGGGAAGGGCAGAGGCCGGCTGGGCAGCCAGAGGAAGAACCAGGCCCATCCCCTCTGCATTCTAGGACATGCAGGAAGGAATGGAGAAGGAAACAACTTGGTTTACGAGAGAGGAAGCGGCCATGATCCCCTCATTGGTTGCAGCTGGGGAGAATAGTATATAAAAGAGATGATTACAACACAGTGTTGCCAGAAGCATGTTTTATTTTGGGCTGAAGTTATCTTGGTTGGCGTCCTTCCAACAGAATGTGCCTTGTTATCTCATTGAATTTGGTAAATACTTATCCTGGTTTGTTGTGGAAATTCCTTCATTGTAGTTTGTTTTGTTTTTTTATTTCACCTCTATCTGCTCATTGAGTTCAGACTGTATTGCTTTCTTTTGAAGAGTATTTTTGAGTAAGTTTTATCTCCAACTGAGTATTATTGAACAGTGGGGCCAAGTTGGAGGCATTAAAGGACATTTATTTACGTTTTGGATTTTGTTAGGTTTGTGTTACACTCCGGGTCATCACACGTAGTGTGTATTCTTGGGTTTTATCTTAGGTATATTCACTTAACAACTGCTGTGCTTAGCCGATTAAATTAGGGGGCTCCGATTTTGGCCATAAGTCAAGGACATATTAATCATTAATTGAAATTGTTGCAAAATGCCACAAGAAGCCCACTTGCCTCACTCCATTTTCTCTTTGCTCCTTAACACCAAGTCACCAAGTAACTAATCCTGCACTTCCTTTCCTACAAGGTTGGTTTGTTCGGTTCAGTTGCCTTTTCTATTTTGTATTGCATAATTCCCTTTTCCTTTTGGGGGGGTCCAAACATCAGCTACCGGAATTTTTTTTAAATTCAAATTACTTTTTGGCAAACTACAAGTCCAGGTGCAAGATGCGTCCGCGTGATCTTATTCTGGAGAAGCCAGGGTTCTCCTGCGCTAAGGTCGTGAATCGGAAATGAGTCAAAATTCCTCTGTTTTTGCCAAACATCGGCACTCCGCAGAGCCAGCAGTAACAAAAAACAGCATAACCGTAATAAAACAAATAAAGAAAGGCAGAAATGCAATTAGCTGCAGATTTCAACCCAAAGAGACGCTGGCTTACGAAGTTCACTTTATCTGTAATAACATAATAAATCATATTCTATTATACGCTCAATTCTGCAGGCCCAAGCTTCGTTTTGACTTATTCCTCCATGAGCGAACACTTGTTCATTTCTATTATCCATGATTCTATATGTTTATTATTCCTTCTGAATCTCACTTATACTGGAGACATTTTCTCCCATACAAATATGGATCTGATGCTCATTATTGGGATTTCGAGTCAAAGAATAAAGGAACTTGTTTTTCATCGCCAAGAAAAGGAGATGAGGATATGAAAGCTTGCCCTTCGTTTCCACTCTCTGCTTCTGTTCTCATGACACGTGAAATGCAGGAATATGGTTTAACCAGCATGCTAACCTGGCTCAACAGTAGTAACCGTGAGAGGGATCTTGGAGTCCTAGCGGACAATCACTTCAATATGAGCCAGTGTTGTGCTGCAGCCACCAAACAAGCCAACACAATCCTAGCCTGCATTAACAGAGGGATAGAATCAAGATCAGGTGAGGTGTTAATGCCACTTTATAAGGCCTTGGTAAAGCCACACTTGGAATCCTGCATCCAGTTTGGGTTGCCACGATGTGAAAAAGATCTTGAGACTCTAGAAAGAATTCAGAGAAGAGCAATCAAGATGGTTAGGGGACTGGAGGATAAAACATACGAAGAACGGTTGCAGGAACTGGGCTTGGCTTAGTTTGATGAAAAGAAGGACCAGGGGAGACAGGATGGCAGTCTTCCAATATTTGAAGGGCTGCCCCAAAGAAGAGGGAGTCAAGCTATTCTCCAAAGCACCAGAAGGCAGGACAAGAAGCAATGGGTGGAAACTAATCAAGGAGAGAGATTCAACCTGGAAATAAGGAGGAATTTTTCTGACAGTGAGAACAATTAACCGGTGGAACTACCTGCCACCCAAAGTTGCAAATGACCCAACGCTAGACGTTTTTAAAAAATTGGACAAGACTTGTTTGAAATGGTTTAGGGATTCCTGCCTGAGCAGAGGGCTGGACTAGAAGACCTCCAAGGTCCCTTCCAACTCTGTTATTCTGCTAGTCCCCCATCAGGAACAGCTGGGTGCCAGACCACCATGCGATGGAACCTGAAATGGGAAGGATTTAGAATCTGCAATTGGGGAACTGGGGTTTGTTCCCAAGGTGGTAACAAGTCCACCTTGTTAGTTTGGTTTTCTTTCACAGGCTGGGTGTGTATGATGGTTAAGTAGAAACAGCAGGTGCCAAGGTTAGAAGCAGGTAAAACAAGCATTAATTGCACAAAATGTGATCCAGAGACTCTCCAGGCCGGGGTGGTAAAAATTTGAGGGCTAAACCTGTTGCAAATGTTGATTGCAGGGAGTCCTTGACTTGTGGAGCCCCACATTTCATATCGTTAAGTGAGACATTTGTTCAGTGTTGTGGTTCGCCGGCAGCAGGTGCGGATGGCTGAGGTCTCGGAGAGCGAGGACTCAAATGAGGAGCCTGCGAGTGACGCAGGGATGGGGCCCGGATCATCAGGGAGCAAAGTGCTACCTTTGGAGATTGTGGAGGCTGGCAGCAGTGAGGAAGAGGCCCCCGAGGAGCATGTGCCCAATGTGCATGCGTGCAGGGCTGCTCGAAGGAAAGAGCAGCTGCAGCAGCACGGGCGACTCGGGAGTAAGGCTGCAAGGTGATGGTCCCTCCCTCAAGAGATAAAAGCCAGCTGAGGAACCACAGTTCTTTGCAGGAAGCAAAGAAGTTTTATACTCGAGTCTGGTGGACGTTTGGAATATCTGAGTTGATGCTTGGAGACTCTTTGATTTATTGTTTAGGAATTTTATCTGTTGTTCCTGGCAGCCTTGCAAAAACTTGGCAAGGCTCTTTCTTGTCAGAGCTAATTAGTTGGAAGCAGCCTTTTTATCTGTGCAGAAACAGGATTCGTTAATGAAACAGTAAAAGGTTGTGCTGGTACCTTTGTCTTGCGTTTGCTCTCTGGGAACCAGGTTTGGGTCAGAACATGAAGTGGCCTCATTTTATGACTTTTCCTGCCACCGTTGTTAAGTGAATCCCAGCGGTTGATAAGTTAGTCACATGGTCGTGAAGTGAATCCGGCTTTCCCCTTGACGTTGCTTGTCAGAAGGTCGCAAAAGGGGGAATCGCGTGACCCCGGGACAGCACAACCGTCGTAAAAGTGAGCCAATCTGAATTTTGATCACGTGACCGTGGGGGGAATGCCGCAACGGTCCCACGTCCCTTTTTTTCAGAGCCGTTGTAACTTTGAACAGTCACTAAACGAAGGGTTGTAATTGTTCTACTAGCACAGGAAATTAAAAGGTCTTTTTTTCTTTCTCTCTTTCTGCTAAAAAAAAGATGCATCTTTGTCTACCGGATAGTTTGATGGTTGGGCAAACCCAGTTCGCGCCCCTGTTGCCCTCAAGAACCACAAGCTAGCTAATCGTGTGTGGCTGGCCCTTGTGGTTGTGCAGCTGGGAGCCGGCAATTCTCAGCCGGCAACGATGGGGGACGGTTGTGTGTCAAGCAACAACAAACGCTGGGCGGCTCTACCCAGGTTCAGGCTGGCGAAACTCAGTGGTGAATTTCTTGGGCTTCTACCGCCTCCTTGTGTCGAGAGCACAAACCGCACCTTCTGCAGGAGCTCTTGGTTACACGAACGGGGTGGGCTAAATCAAAACCCACCCAAAGGCGACTTTGAGGGAACTCTTGTGCTGAAAGGATTTTTTTGCACAGCCAAATCTGTGCAAATGTACAACCATCCCAGTGCATACACACACAGACACAGACACACACACACATGCACAACCTTTCCTGCCCTGCTTTGTTAAAAGCAACCTCTAAACCTTAGTTTAGCGCTTAGCAGCAGAATAGAATTTCGTCTATCAGCTGACTCCAAGAAAACATTTTAGAATAGAAATAGAACAAAACAGAACAGAATGCGAAACATAATACAGAAAAGAACAGAATAGAAACATAATAGAACAGAATAGAAATAGAACAGAACAATACAAAACATAATACAGAAAAGAATAGAAACAGAACAGAACATAATACAGAACATTATGAACATAATACAGAACATATTACATAACAGAACATAATACACGGTAGAATAGAAATAGAATAGAAATAGAACAGAACAAAATACAGAACAGAAACAGAACAGAAACAGAATATAGAATAGAATAGAAATAGAAAACAGAACAGAATGCAAAACATAATACAGAAAAGAACAGAATAGAAACAGAATAGAACAGAATAGAACAGAAATAGAACAGAACACAATACAAAACATAATACAGAAAAGAAGAGAAATAGAACAGAATACAATACAGAACATTATGAACATAATACAGAACATATTACATAACAGAACATAATACACAGTAGAATAGAAATAGAATAGAAATAGAACAGAACAAAATACAGAACAGAAACAGAATATAGAATTGAATAGAAACAGAACAGAAACAGAATAGAATACAGAACAGTAACAGAACAAAATAGATAGAAAAAGAACAGAGAACAGATTAGACCTCAGTTGGAACTGGAAGGGTAAGCAAGGGCGCTGGTTTCATTTATCCCAAATTCTACGTAACCTTTTCCACCTCCGCTACCTCATCCGGCTACCCCGAGGAGGCCTGTTTCTAAGCATCCTCAGTCCTTCTGCACCAATCGTCTCCCAAAGGCCGGATGACAAATGATCCTCGATTTCTTCTTTCCGGGGACAAGGCAGCTGGTTTTTATCCCTTATCTCAGTCCCATTCCCGGCAGAGCTTCTCTGGAAGATAATTGCTTTGCTTGACCTTCCCTTTTGAGCGTCCTCTGTTGTTTTATTTTATTTTTTTGCACGGGGAAAGCCCGTTCCTCTGCCTTCCTTTCTCTATTTTCCAGCAGGCTTTGTCTCTCGGAGAACAACGCCTTTTGAGTAGGTTGTTTAAGCTACAAGGATAATCTTCCGCCTTGGGGAAAACAGAATTCAGGAGAAGAGTGGTTGGGCTGAACAAGGCCTGGGTTTCATTTTCATTTTTTTTCTAGAGAAAGGAATTATTTGGGTGATGCTGAATCAGTGATCCAGCCTGAATAACCGAGATCCAGTTTGTGACTTAAGAGAGATGAGTTGAAGCAAAAATGCTTATGTTGTTCTCTGGTGTAGGCGGCTTAAAAGAAAAAGTCCTCAGAGAGTTAAAAAAAATAGCCATTTTTTAAAAAATCAGGTTGTTTTTTTTCCAGCATCCAGTCAAGATGGATTCTTTTATGTTTAATATTAGATTTATTTGATATTTGGATCATTTTTTTTCTCCTTGTTTGTACACAAATTTCCCCCCTTCCCCCATTTTTAATGTCGGACGTATGTTTTCCTGTTTTCCATTTTATTCGTGTACTCCAAAGTTGCAGAAAAGAAACATTTGCTTAGCAAGGCTCCTTCCAAATTCAGCTTCTGCTTCCGTTTTGTAACCATCTTCATCTCTACCTTCTGGTCTCGATTCCTGTATTTGTGAGGTCAGCAGTGATGGGATTCACCTGGGGTTCACAAGAACTGGGTTGTTCACTTTCCGAGATGTTTGACAAACTGGTTGTTGGAAGAAATCATTAGGGCAGAGAACCAGGGGTGGGATTCTACCTGGACGGACCGGTTCTATAGTACTGGTTGTTACAATTGCGCGTAGTTCGGAGAACCAGCAAATAGCGCCACTGGCTGGCCCCTCCCCCTCCCCGCCCACTCACTCTTTACCTGGCATGTGCGCCATCCAACTTGCCTGCCTTGTGCCTTTGCCCAATTATTTTGGTAAGTTACTATTTTTCCTTTTTTTTTTCTCCCAACTACCAGCTGTTCCGACTATCAGCTGTTCCGGGAGATTTAGATGAGCTAGAAAGCAGGAAATCTTTGGATTTCTTGCTTTCTAGCTCATCTAAAAGCAGAGCTGAACCTTCCTTAGGACCGGTCTTCCGGTTTGCAAGGCTTCGGCAGCGGCAGGGATTCGCGATACCGCGCGATCCCTGCTGCGCTCGCTGCCAAGGTGCCCCCGATCCGCTTGGATTTGGGGGATACAGCTGCCCCATAGAGGCAGCTGAAGACAGGGGGGATCCGGATAGGGGTTTGGGGGTGTCGCAGACCCCCTCCCCAGCCGGCAAAACCCCCTTTTCCCAAGGCGGAGGAGCGGCAGTCAGTAATGGCCACCACAAAGAAACCTGCAGCTGGACAAGATTGTGCAGGAGGAAGAAAGTCGGAAGAGTTGTGAAAGTGGTTTTTGACCGGGATAAAGTAAGGGAAAGTACCCTGGAATTTGAAAGTTGCCAAGATAAATTGTTTCCAGAGACAGTTACAAGCGGCGAATGGAATCCTAAAAGGGAAAGTTTTTTTTTTTTTCACTCTCCTTCCTAACGTAACAGCGGATGGAACTATAAGAGAAATCGGAAAACCTGCATTGGAGGTAACTAAATGCTGAAGGGATAAGGATTTCTGAACTTTTAAAGAAGTCCACGAGTCCTAAAGTGGCCATGTTTGGAGACCTCTGGTCAAAAGAATCAAGATGGCGGCTCCCAGCTCTGCCATCAAATCTCCATCCGCATGTGCAACCCCTGTAAACGTGGCTAGAGAGCTTCAAGGGCCCTGCAGTAGAGTTGCCATCTTGACTTTTTTGACCTAATTCCAGACACTCTGGTGCATTACGGACGTTCAGGAGCTGCAGGGAAGGAGAAATGGGTTGCTTGGTTTAATCATTAAGCTTCCACCCCGGTCAACATCACACAGCTGAACAGGCTGAGTCAACAAGGGTTGAAAGGCCCAAAGTGAGAGTGACAGGAATGGACAATTGGCAGCATATGGCAACAGTGATCGGCACATCAGAAACACAAGGACACCACAACAGGGAAAAGAAAACGGAAAGAGAGCACAACTGCATCTAAGGAAGAAGACCCTAACCCAAACCAGAGCATTTTGAAATGTTTTTCCCCAAAATGGGGTCAGCTCCACATTGGAATGCAACCACAAGTCAATGGAAGAAACCCTATCTCACTTTCTCCTTCCTTCCTTCCCTTTCCTCCCTCCCTCCTGTCTCTTTCTCCTTCCTTCCTCTCTCTTTCTCTTTCTCTCATTTACTTTCTCCTTCCCGCCCTTTCCTCCCTCTCTTGTCTCTTTCTCCTTCCTTCCTCTCTCTTTCTCTTTCTCTCATTTACTTTCTCCTTCCCGCCCTTTCCTCCCTCTCTTGTCTCTTTCTCCTTCCTTCCCAACTCTCCATCTTTCTTTCTTTCTCTTTCTCTCATTTACTTTCTCCTTCCCGCCCTTTCCTCCCTCTCTTGTCTCTTTCTCCTTCCTTCCCAACTCTCCATCTTTCTTTCTTTTTTCTTTCTTTTTCTCTCCCTTTTCCCTCCTGTCTTTCTCCTTCCTTCTTCTCTCCATCTTTATTTTTCTTTCTCTCATTTCCTCCCTCCCTCCCTTTCCTCCCTCTCTCCTGCCTCTCCTTCCTTCCTAGCTTTCTTTCTTTTTCTTTTTCTTTTTTCTCTCTCCTTTCCTTCCTTCTTTCCCTTCCTCCTGTCTCTCTCTCCTTCCTTCCTAACTTTCTTTTTTTCTTTCTTTTTTTCTCTCTCCTTTCCTTCCTTCTTCTTTCCCTCCCTCCTCTCTTTCTCCTTCCTTCCGCTCTCCATCTTTTTCTTTCTTTCCTTTTTTCTCTCTTTTCCTCCCCCCCACTCTCCCTTTCCTCTCTCTCTCTCTCCTGTCTCTTTCTCTTTCCTTTCTAACTCTCTCCATCTTTCTTTTTCTTTTTCTATCTCTTTTTCTCCATTCCTTCCTTCCTTCCTTCCTTCCTTCCTTCCTTCCTTCCTTCCTTCCTTCCTTCCTTCCTTCCTTCCTTCCTTCCTTCTTTCTTTCTCTTTCTCTCTCCCTCCCTCCCTCCCTCCCTCATCTGAATGGGGCTGTTTGGGGCTTCCTTTTCTGGGTCAGATCTCAGCCAGGTGATTTCCACGGTTTTCTGCTGCAGCAGACAGTGATTTATGCAGCTCTTTCCGATTTTATCTAACAATTTCTATCATGCTGAAAATTGTAGGTGCTTTTCTGCCCACTTTCCCTGGTAAGAAATTGCTAGCTGGCCTCTGGGTCACCCTTGGAAATAGATCCCGGATGATGATCATTTTTTCAAGCCTTAAATAGTTTATTGGGATTCAGCCCCAGAAAATTACCAAGTTTGTTTCTTTCGTTTAAAGGGGGGAAAACGGACTGAGAGTAAACCTTGATATGGTAAAACCTGGTTTAAGATTAAGATTCAGGGTAGAATAAGAGCGTTGGAAGGGACCTTGTAGGTCATCTAGTCCAACCCTTCACCCAAGCAAGGAGCCCCTGCACTGTTTCTGACAGATGGCAGTCCAGTCTCTTCTTGAAAGCCTCCAGTGATGAAGATCCCACAATTTTATATTTATATTTGCATATAAGTGAGAATATCCAAGTGAAAATAGCATTAAACATAGCATTAAACTATTGGCGTCTCCGCCAGAAATGTGAAAAATTGTAACTGAAAAAGGGAATAAAAGGAGAAAGAAAAAAAAAGAAAAGAAAAAGTTGTATATAATATTAACTGCCTATCTTGCCCTAGGTGAGTCTGGGTGAGAGGCAGCTGTCAATCTTCCTTCCATTCTTCAGACTTCGCACCCGGCTCCTGAGCATCCTCTTTGTGACTATGCTCAGTGGTTGTTTTAAGTTTTCGATATCTTTAATCTGTGAAAATTCCTCCTGGCTGGGAACCCTGGAAGCTGTAGTCTTGGGAAGACTGGGAAGGGGAGGATGGGTCTGGGAGTCCCCAAGGGCGGAGGGCGCCGCTTGGGGAAAGAGAGGCGTTGCTAAGGCCCGCCTGCTTTCTCCGCGTCCGACAGGGCGGTCGCTAAGGGGCGTGGCCGGCTGCTCTGCGGTCGCCAAGGCAACGCCTTCTCCCTCTCCCATTCTCTCGCTTTCCACCCCGCCCCCGTGAACAGCTGCTCCTGGGCCGTACCATCTTGGCGGCTGGCGGGGGGGTGTCCTTGGGCGAGGCGAAGGGGGAGATGGGAGGAAAGCAAATAAGATCCGCCCTCCGGGGGCGGCGTATTTCGCTCCTCCCTCCCCCTCGTCCCTCCCTCCAGCTGCTGTTCCGTTGGTACGGCCCGCCCCTCCCGTCAGAGCGCTCGGCAGGCCCGGCGGACGGACAATGGCGCTGCTCCCCTCGCGGAGCCCGCTGGTGCTGCCGCCGCCGCCGCCCCCGGCCCGCAGGGGGCGCTCCAAGGCCCGAGGGGGCGCCCAACCCGCCGTCAGGTGAGGGAACGCGCCTTCGCACGAGTCCCCTGACCCGAGTCAGATGCTTCCGGGGCGGGCCCTCCCTGGGGGAGCCGCGGGTGGGGCAGGGGGCGGGGCCTCGAGAGGGGGGCGGGGCCAGGGAGGATGGGGCACGTGTGAATGGGGGTTGGGTGGGGGGCGTAGGTAGGTGGGGCACATGGGGAGGATTGTGGGGGGTGGGGCACAGATTTGGGCCCTGGGGAAGAGTGCAAGCCTACAGGAGGGCGAAGGGGGCTGTTCCTGGCTGGGATTGGATGGGAGACCACCAGGAGATGGGTGGGGATGGATGGGGCGTCCCAAGGAAGAAAGTTGGCAGGCAGTCCCTTTTTCCTGGAAATCCTGCAGGGAAACACCTTTGGGATTCCCCTTTGCACCCCCCCCCCACTCCCCCCAAAAGTTGAACTTTTAGCGGAGCTGGCTAAACTTGGGGCCAGAGATGGAGAAGGCACCACCAGGAGATACCACATCTGCAGAGATGACTATATGGTTCTTAAAACCTCCCCCATCCAAATATCTATCTATCCACCCATGTCCATCTGTCCGTCCGTCCATTTATCCACCTACCCATCTCCATCCATCATCCCTCCCTCCCTCCATATCTATCTATCCATCCATCCATCCATCCATCCATCCATCCATCCATCCATCCATCCATCTATCTATCTATCTATCTATCTAATCAAAATCCGTGCCTGGAATAGTCAAATCAGGCTGCCCCAGTTAGTGTCGGATGTTGTGTTCAGCTGGGCAATTTGACAATTGGAGCCAAGGTTTGGTTGCGTTCCCACAACACGCACAATAACATTTAAGATGGAGTGGTGGGTCCGTTTGCAAACCTGGGTTAGGAGTGGAGGAGGAGGATTTGCACCTTACCTTGTCACCGGGATCATAGTGTTGGTGCGCAGTGCACAACCAGGAATACAATACAATACAATACAATACAATACAATACAATACAATAATACAATACAATACAATACAATACAATACAATACAATACAATACAATACAATAATACAATACAATACAATACAATAATACAACAATAGAATTAATTGAATTGAATTGAATTCTTTATTGGCCAAGTGTGATTGGACACACAAGGAATTTGTCTTGGTGCAAATGCTCTCAGTGTACATAAAAAAAAAGATACATTCGTCAAGAGTAAAGAATCATCACGTGCAACACTTAATGATAGTCACAGGGTACAAATAAGCCATCAGATCATACTAGGAAGCAGGGTGGCTCAACAACTCAATTGGGCGTTGTTGTGTGGATGCATCTTTTAAATATTGGGAGCGTCGCTGCAGATCCCTTGAAGCCAGTCGCTCGCCTTCTCGATCTGTTCCACGGCTTGATTGTGAAGAGATCCTAAGGAAGTGGGGGGAGGAGGAGGCAAACAAAATACAGGCGGTCCTCGACTTACAACAGTTCATTTAGTGACCATTCAAAGCCACAACGGCACTGAAAAAAAGCGACTTGGGGCCATTTTTCAGGTGCACAACCCTTGCAGTCATCCCCGTGGCAACGTGTTCAAAAATTCAGGTGCTTGGCAACTCGTGTTTACGACGGAATCACGTGATCCCTTTTTACGACCTTCTGACAAGCAGAGTCAACAGGGAAAGCCAGACTCGTTTAACAACCACGTCACTAACTTAACTGTAGTGATTTAACACCTGTAGCAAAAAAAGGTCGTAAAACAGCACAAAACTCAATACCTGTCTTGCTTAGCAACAGAAATTTCCTCTTCTTCTCCTCCTCTTCCTCCTCCTTTTCCTCTTCCTCCTCCTCCTCCCTCTTTCAAATTTACTGAACCAATGTCTTGCTTTGCAGCAGGAATTTTGGGCTCTGTTGTCGTAACTCAAGGACCCTCTGTACAAATTATTGATCTGGCCTCCTTGTGAAAATCCGGTCTTTTTCCTGCATCCTTTTATAGGAATAAGATTCTGTCTAAAAATGGCCAAACGAGGTCCCTTTCCAGAGCCCCTTATAAAGAAAAGGGCCTTTCCATGCTGGATGGGGAATTCTGGGAACTGAAGTCCACAAATCTTAAAAAGATTCCAGGTTTGAGAAACACTGTGTCTGTCAGCTGGTGCTCCATTCAAAATCCAAGAAAGAAACACTTAGACTCTTTTAATTAGAGAAAAGATATCTTTTACTGGAAATGAAGTGGTAGCAAGGAGAGGATTCTGAATCTGAGGAATCAGGCGCGCAAATCACATGTACAAAGTGATGGAAATGTTCCCACCCCCAATAGTTCAAATGGTTCTTCCAATTAAAAGTTCTGAATATGATCATGTGGGCATCTTCAGGTGGTGATGAGGCCTCTGTCCGTTGACCTTGGCATACTTTGATAAAGGTTTGCAGCCGCGCAGAGAAAAGAAAGCTAAGCGAGAAATAGAAACCTAAGCAGGAATGTCCTCTGTCCCCCTCCTCATTTTATACAATACTAGATTGTAACACCTCCAGCTCGCTTCCCAGACGTTATCCCCCTTCCTCCCCTGTTACTTACGACAGCCGAAAGATGCAAAGCTGAAGTAGAGGATCTTGAAGACTGACACACTGACTTGCAAGAGAGATGGAAGCAATTTCAGGAATTTAAGCAAATAAGTGAAAAATCAGGATATTTTTCAGACAAAGGGGTTGATCGGAGGACTGGAGGCTAAAACATATAAAGAACACTTGCTGGAATTGGGTAGGTCTAGTTGAATAGAAAGAAGGACTAGGGGTGACATGATAGAAGTCTTCCAAAGGGTTTGAAGGGTTGCCCCAAAGAAGAGGGAGTCAAGCTGTTCTCCAAAGCATTTGAATTCAGGACAAGAAGCAACGGATGGCAACTCATCAAGGAGAGAAGCAACCTAGAAGTAAGGAATAATTTCCTGGCAATGCGAACAATTAAACCAGTGGAACTCCTTGCCACCGGAAGTTGTGGGTGTGCTCCATCCCTGGAGGTTTTCAAAAAGAGACTAGATGGCCATTTGTCTGAAATGGTGTAGGGTTTACTGCCTGAGCAAGGGGGTTGGACTAGAAGACCTCCCAGGTCCCTTCCAACTCTGTTATTCTATATCAGGGGGGCTTGAAACTCGACAGCTGGAAGACTTGTGGACTTCAACTCCCTGAATTCCTCCTCCAGTCAATGTTAGCTCAGGAATTCTGGGAGCTGAAGTCCACAAGTCTGAAGCTGTCCAAGTTTGAAGACTCTTGTTCTATATTCTACATTCGGAAGGATTCCTTGTAGTAGAGGTAGTTTTTTTCCCCCCCTCTTCCAATCATTTATTTAGCAACCATTTGAAATTACAACGGCATTGGGGGGGAAAAGTGTTCCATGACCAGTCCTCGTACTTATGACCATCCCAGTCGTGTGATCAAAATCTCAGTGCTTGGCAACCAGCACTGACCAGTAGTTGATTTTTTTTGTTGTTGTTGTCATGGACAGCCGAAGGAAAAACAGAAGCAGGAAATGCAAGACTTGAGAAAAGTTTGGCGGTTTGAGGCTTTCATTGTGGATTATTTTGGAGAAGCAGGCTGGCTGGGGAATTCTGGGAGTGGAAGTCCAGCCATCTTTTTAAAGTGGCCCAGGCTGGACATCCTCGTGATCTACAGAGAGATCTACCGCAGCCTTTGGGATCCTATTACTTTTCTTCCTGTTTGCACGTACAGCAAACTTTGCTTGCCAAGGTGACAAGTAACCTAATACATTCTCAGCTACCAGTTTCATGCCTACCAGTCCTCAAAAGAAAGGAATTTAGGCAGCCTAAATCTGAGGAATGTGTGAAATTAAACCCAGCAATATAAGGATCTTGGGTTGTTGAGTCACCTTGTCCCCAATGCAGCAAGGACAGATAAGCTCACAATTCTTTGGGTGTGTGTGTGTGTATTCCCCAACACAGAATACATTTACACAAAATTCCAAACCCCAACGTTCATGTCATTTGCACAAATTATACAAATTAGAAACTATTTTGGACATGACATTATTTAACAAACATGCCCTATTCAAAAAACGATGTGTAAACATTGGCTCTCACCTCCATTCTTCCATCTTGAAAGTTTAAGATTAAACAGTGAAAGCGCTCTTTGCTGACCCCAAATAACATCAAAACAATTGTGAAACATTAGTTTTCAGTAGCTGTATAGAAAAGAGACTGGAAAATTGGACAACAATAATTTCCATGTAAACACCTGCTAAACCTCCAAACAAAAATATTTTATGAAGCAGCTGAACACTACGTCAGCATGCTGTGGAAAGTTATTAAAATGGAGAGTTTGGGGGATGCATGGTATATGGTCTCTGTAGTAGTCTTGACTTACGACCACAATTTGAATCAGAATAATCGAGCAGTGGTTATTAAACAAGATGTTTTTGCTCAGTGATCACATTCCTCAGACACCAGACTGTAGTCGTTAAATAATTAAACACAAACGCACCTGTAACACAGCATAGCACCGCTTATTTGCATCATTGGCAGTCCTCGGTTTACGAACGTTCGTTTAGCAACGGTTCAGGGTGACGATGGCGGCGAAAAAAGGGACTTCACGATCGGTCCTCGCGCTGACAACCATTTTCAGCATCCCCGCAACGACTTGAGGAAAATTCAGGAACCTGGGAACCGGCATGCATTTAATGACGGGTTGAGATGTCCAAGGGTCACATGATCGCCACTTCCAACAAGGAAAAATCAATGGTGGGGGGATGCCAGATTCGCTTAATGACCACGTGGTTCACTTAACTGAAGTGATTTGCTTAGCCACCGTGGCAAGGAAGGTCATAAGTGGGGCAAAAGTTACTTGACCACCTCGCTTGGCCATGTAAATTTCAGGCTCAATTGTGTCGTAAGCCGAGGACTACCTGTAAATAGCTAAGCATAGATTTTTCTCCCCACCTTTGGCGATACAAGGTCATAAAACAGGGCGGGGCTCACCTAACAAAGGCATTCCTCAGCGACATAAATAGTCCCAGTTGTGGCTGTAGGTCAAGGATTATCCGTACTTGGGGAACCTTCTGCTTGGAGTAGGAACCAGGGAGCCTTGCGGGCAGCCTGAGAAGGGAGATCGTTTGCCCCAAGAAGGCGTGAAATTCCACCGCTTAGAATAGACCATTGTCTGCAGGGGCTTTTTGTGGAGGGTTGTGTGCCAGGGAAGGCGGCTTTTCCTGGTGGGGTAGGAAATTAACAGAGTGGAGGGAAAGAAAGGAGAAGGAAAAGGCAGGCAGGAAGGAAGGAAGGAAGGAAGGAAGGAAGGAAGGAAGGAAGGAAGGAAGGAAGGAGAAGGAGGAAGGGAAGGAAGGAAGACAGGAAGGAAAGGAAGGAAGGAAAGAGAAGGAAAAGGAAGGAAGGAAGAAGAAGAAGGAAGGAAGGAAGGAAGGAAGGAAGGAAGGAAGGAAGGAGGACAGGAGGACAGGAAGGAAAGGAAGGAAGGAAAGAAAGAAAAAAGGAACAAAGAAAGAGAGGGAGGAAGACAGGAAAGAGAAAGAAAGAGAAGAGAGAAGAAAGAAAAGGGAGGGAGGGAGGAAGACAGGAAAGAAAGAAACAAAAGGAAAGAAAGGAACAAAGAGAATGGGAGGGAGGAAGACAGGAACGAGAAAGAGAAAGAAAAGAAGAGCAAGAGATAAAAGAAAGGGAAAAGGCAGGGAGGGAGAGGAGGAGGAAGGAAGGAAGGAAGGAAGGAGGAAGGAAGGAAGGAAGGAAGGAAGGAAGGACGACAGGAAGGAAGACAGGAAGGAAAAAGGAACAAAGAAAGGAGAGGAAGACAGAAAGAGAAAGAGGGAGAGAGAGAGAAGAAAGAGGGAGGAGACAGGAAAGAAAAAGAAAGAGAAAACGAAGGAAGACAAGAAAGAAAGAAGAAAGAAAGGAAAGAAAGAAAGAAAGAAAAGGGAAGAAAAGAAGGAACAAAGAGGGGAAGGAAGGAAGAAAGACAGGAAAGCAAAAGAAAGAAAGAGAATGAAAAAAAAAAGAAATCTGCAACAGGCCTCAGTTGCTGCTTTTTGTATATAAAGGTACTCGACTTATGACCTCAGTTGCGCCCAAAACCGAGTTAAGTGAGTTTCCCCCCCCATTTTACGACCTTTCTTGCCGCATTTGTTAGGTGAGTCACTGCAGTTGCTAAGTTGTTAAGTGAACCTGGCTTCCCCATGCCCTCTGCTCGTCAGGAGGTCACTAAAAGGGGACCTCGGGACGCCGCCACCGTTGTAAGTATGAACCATTGGCCAAGCCTCTGAATTTTGATCCCGTGACCTGGAGGGTCGTTGCACCGGCAGCACGTGTGGAAAAAAACAAAACAAAACAAAACAGTGATCACTTCACTTTTCCCCAGTGCTGTTGTAACTTGGAGCGGTCACTAAACGAAGGGCTGAGAGGGCTATCGATAAAAGCCCTTTTATTGGAGGGTTTGGAAAAGCGGCATTGGGGCCCGTGAGATTTGCTGGCCTTCTTTTCCCTTCCGAAATTTACCATTTTCTATAACCGCCTCAGCCTTTTGAAGGTCTCTCCAAGATGGTCGTCTTGGGGGGGAATCGCTCGCCCCCTCAGAGCCCTTTATTTCCCTGCACGTCTGCAGCGTCTCTGGGGACATTTCCTGCCCCTCTTCTTCTGCGTGGCTTTCCCCCACCCACCCTTTTTAAATTCTTCCTTTAATTCAGAACTCTCCAAACCTGGCCGTATTTTAAGACTTGTGGCCTTCAACCCCCAGAATTGTCCTCCTCTTCCTCATCCTCTTTTCCTTCTCTTCCTCTTCTTCCTCCTCTTCTCTTCTTCCTTCTTCCTTTTCCTCCTCCTCTTCTTCCTCTTCCTTCCTCATCCTCTTCCCCTCCTCCTCCCCTTCCTCCTCTTCTTCCTTCTTCCTTTTCCTCCTCCTCTTCTTCCTCTTCCTTCCTCCTCCTCTTCCCCTCCTCCTCCTCCCCTTCCTCCTCTTCCTTCCTCCTCCTCTTCCTCCTCCTCCCCTCCTCCTCTTCTTCTTCCTTCTTCCTTTTCTTCCTCTACTTCCTTCTTCCTTTTCCTTCCTCTCTTCTTCCCTCTCCTCCCTTCCTCCTCTCTTCTGCCCTCCTTCCTCCCCCTTCCTCCTCTTCTTCCTTCTTCCTTTTCCTCCTCCTCTTCTTCCTCTTCCTTCCTCCTCCTCTTCCCCTCCTCCTCCCCCTCCCTCCTCTTCTTCTGCCTTCTTCCTTTTCTTCCTCCTCTACTTCCTCTTCCTTTTCCTCCTTCTCTTCTTCCTCTTCCTTCCTCATCTTCTTCCCCTCCTCCTCCCCTTCCTCCTCCTCTTCTTCTTCCTTTTCCTCCTCCTCTTCTTCCTCTTCCTTCCTCCTCCTCTTCCCCTCCTCCTCCTCCCCTTCCTCCTCTTCTTCTTCCTTCTTCCTTTTCTTCCTCTACTTCCTTCTTCCTTTTCCTCCTTCTCTTCTTCCTCTTCCTTCCTCATCCTCTTCCCCTCCTCCTCCTCCCTTCCTCCTCTTCTCTTCCTTCTTCCTTTTCCTCCTCCTCTTCTTCCTCTTCCTTCCTCTTCCTTCCCTCTTCCTTCCTCTCCTCCTCCCTCCTCCCCTTCCTCCCTCTTCTTCTTCCTTCTTCCCCCCTCCTTTTCCTCCTCCTCTTCCTCCTTCCTCTTCCTCCTCTTCCCCTTTTCTTCCCCCTCTTTTGCTCTTCCCCTCCTCTCCTTCTTCCTCCTCTTCCTCTTCCTCCTCCTCTTCCTCCCCTTCCTCCTCCTCTTCTTTTGTCCCCTTCCTCCTCCAGACGGGGGGCTTCCCTTCCTGCCATTGACACAGTAGGGCCTCGGGAGCCTCCGGGCATCCTGTTGTTGACTGACCAGTTCCTGTGAAGGCCTGATGTCCCCGTGAGGAATCGCTCCAGCGGGGCTGCCCCAAAGAAGAGGAGGGGGGGGTCAACCTATTCTCCCAACGCCCCTTAATGGCAGGAGGAGAAGCAACGGATGGAAACTCATCCAGGAGAGAAGCAACCGGGAACTAAGGAGGCATCTGGGATGGTGGGAATTCTGGAATTCAGCCTCGAATTTAGGAGAAACTTCCTAACAGGGAGGACAATCAACCAGTGGAACGGCCTGCCACCAGACGTTGTGGGGGCTTCATCACTGGAGGTTTTCAAGGAGAGACTGGAATGGTGTAGCGCAGGGCCCTCCCAAACTTGGCCACTTTTAAGACTTGTGGACTTCAACTCCCAGAATTCTCCAGCCAGCTCTGCTGGCCAAGTCCAGGGGAAGCCGGATTCACTTCACCTCCCTGTCCCTAACTGAATCTAGCAGTGATTCACTGAAGAACCGTGGTAAGGAAAGTCGTAAAATGGGGCAAACTTTCATTTAAACAACCCCCCCGGCATGTCGCTTAACAACAGAAATCTGGGACTCAATTGCGGTCGTAAGTCCAGGACTGCCTGTATGAGTGTGGAGATCATAATTAAGAGCTAGCATTGGTCTGAAATGGTATAGGTCAGGATTTCCTGTCTGGGCAGGGGGTTGGACTAGAAGACCTCTAAGGTCTCTTCTAACTCTGCTATTCTGTTCTGTTCTATTCTACATTCCATTATTCTTTCCTATTCCTATTCCTATTCCTATTCCTATTCTATTCTATTCTATTCTATTCTATTCTCTATTCCGTATTCCATATTCTATTCCGTATTCCATATTCCATATTCTATATTCTATATTCTATATTCTATTCTACAACATTTTCCTACTTGAGCAGGGGGTTGGACTAGAAGACCTCCAAGTTCCCTTCCAGCGCTATTCTATTCTATCCGAACCTAACCTAACCTATCCTCTATTTTCTATCCTATTCTATTTTCTATTCCACTCTACAGCTTTTTGCAAACTCGGCAGAAGGCCAAAAAAAAGTAAAAATAAAAGAAGTCTCCTCCCCCGATTCAGCCTAAAAACAACTCCGCTTCTCCTTTTCCCACCGCAGCCTCTTAATTCTTGTTCCCCGTTTCTCTTTCTCCAGTTGCAGCCGACTTCGACAAATTCAGAACATTCTGACGGAGAGCAACAAATCCCAGCCAGATGGCATCCTCTGCATTTTGGGTAAATTCTTTTCATCCTTCCCATGCATTGACAGAGGCTCTCTCTCTCTGTGTGTGTGTGTGTGTGTGTGTGTGTGTGTGAAAGGGGCAAGCCTGTGTGAAAGGGGCAACTCCGTGGCCTGCGTGAGAAGCATTCGATGTGTACCAAGCTTCTTCTAGTCGAGAAGGTGGCTGCTTTTCATTGAATTTATAATTCAATGAATTATAGAATTTTTTGGAAATTTCCTCTCCTCAGGAGAGGCTAAATAGACGAAAAGTATGAATAGCCTTTATTCTCTCGTACTGGGCATCTTCCGGATCCTTTCAGCCGCCCTCTCCAGATTTTTTTTCCTTGAATAAAGACAGTCAGAGCAGGATAAACAACAGGCTTTGGACTGAAACTTGGAAGGGAGTCAGAAACTTGGTTAAATGGACATAATCTGGTGGCTGTTCCCATCTTCCTTGAGTCAGAGTGAGATTTTTGCAAAGAAGCGGCGAAAGAGAGCTGGTTAGGCCAAGCGGTTAAGATACCAAGCTCGCATCTGGGAGAGTTTGAGTCCCACTTGGGTGGCTTTGGGCCAATCACAAGGAGACAGAGAGTTCTAGTCCTGCTTTAGGCATGAAAGCCAGCTGGGTGACTTTGGGCCAATCCCCAGCAGATGGGGAGTTCTAGACTTCCCTTAAGCATGAAAACTGACTGAGTGATGTTGGGCCAATCACTAGGAGATGGTGAGTTCTAGTTCTGCCTTAGCCATGAAAGCTAACTGGGTGACTTTGGGCCAATCCCCAGGAGAGGAGTTCTAGTTCTCCTTAGCCATGAAAGCTAACTGGGTGACTTTGGGCCAATCCCGGAGACGGGAGTTCTAGTTTGCCTTAGCCATGGCAACTGGGTGACCATTCCTTAGCCATGAAATAACTGAATCCCAGAGAAGTTCTGTTTTGCCTTAGCCATGAGCTAACTGGGTGACTTTGGGCCAATCCCAGGAGACGGGAGTTCTAGTTCTGCTTGCTGAAAGGTACCTGGGTGACTTTGGGCCAATCCCAGGAGCGGGAGTTCTAGTTCTGCCTTAGCCATAAAGCTAACTGGGTGACTTTGGGCCAATCCCTAGTTTGCCTTAGGAGGGCCAATCCCAGGAGGGGGAGTTCTAGTTTGCCTTAGCCATGAAAGCTAACTGCCCAATCCCAGGAGCGGGTTCTAGTTTTGCCTTAGCCATGAAAGCTAACTGCTTCTAGTTCTGCCTTAGCCATGAAAGCTAACGGGTGACTTTGGGCCAATCCCAGGAGCGGGATTCTGTTCTGTTAGCAAGCTAACTGGGTGATTTGGGCCATCCAGGAGCGGAGTTCTGTTCCAGCCGAAAGCTAACTGGGTGACTTTGGGCCAATCACTAGGAGACGGTGAGTTCTAGTTCTTTATTTATTTATTTATTTATTTATTTGATTTGCCAATTGTTTACAAGATAATAAGTATAAGTGTATACATAGTTGTGAATACATGAAATGGGTACATATAAGAAAAATAAAAGAATAAGAGAAACAATAGGACAGGGACGGTAGGCACGTTGGTGCGCTTATGCACGCCCCTACAGACCTCTTAGGAAAGGGGTGAGGTCAATAGTAGACAGTCTAAGGTTAAAGTTTTTGGGGTTTGGGGAAGAGACTACAGAGTCGGGTAGAGTATTCCAGACATTGACCACTCTATTGCTGAAGTCGTATTTCCTGCAATCAAGTTTGGTGCGGTTTACTTTGAGTTTGTATCTATTGTGTGCTCTTGTGTTGTTATGGTTGAAGCTGAAGTATTCATTGACAGGTAGGACATTGCAATGTATGATTTTATATACCATGCTTAAGTCAGACCGAAGACGGCGTAATTCAAGGTTTTCTAGTTCTAGAATTTCAAGTCTGGTGGCATAAGGTATTCTACAACGAGTAGAGGAGTGGAGAACTCTTCTTGTGAAATATTTCTGGACTTTCTCAATTGTGCTAATATCAGATACGTAATGTGGGTTCCAGACTGATGAACTGTATTCGAGTATTGGTCTAGCAAATGTTTTGTATGCTCTGGTTAGTAGTGTGATATTACCAGAGAAAAAGCTACGTAGGATTAGGTTAACAACTCTTAATGCCTTTTTGGCTATGTAGTTGCAGTGGGCTCTAGCACTTAGATCATTAGAGGTGAGTATTCCAAGGTCCTTTACAGAGCTTGGGTCATCAACAAGATCTTGACTATTCAGCTTGTATTTTATTTTCTGATTTTTTTGCCAATATGTAAGACAGAGCATTTATTTGTTGAGATTTGAAGTTGCCATTTGTTTGACCCTTCTGATACATAGTCAAGATCTTTTTGTAGGGTAGCAGTATTGTCTGTGGTGTTGAATAGCTTTACATCATCAGCGAAGAGAACGCAATTGCTCTTAATATGATCACAGAGGTCGTTTATGTAGAGTATGAAGAGAGTTGGTCCTAGAACACTGCCTTGGGGGACACCACTATTGACAGGTACTGGATTTGATAGGACGCTCCCAATTTTGACCATTTGTTGTCTGTTTGACAGGAATGCTTCTATCCAGTTATTCAGTTGTCCAGAGATACCATAGGATTTTATTTTTAGGAGTAGTTTGTTGTGTACCACTGAATCAAAGGCTTTACAGAAGTCTATGTAGATTGCGTCTATTGCTTTGCCCTGGTCGAGTTGTGTCGTCCATATGTTTTTGCAGTGTAAGAGTTGCAGATTACAGGATAGTTTTTTTCTGAAACCAAATTGTTTATTGGAGAGTAGGTTGTTTGTCTCTAAGTGGAGGATGATGGATTGGTTAATAATTGATTCCATGACTTTACAGGTGACGCAGCATAAGGAGATTGGCCTGTAATTTTCAACTAGGCTTGGGTCTCCCTTTTGAAGATGGGGATGACTGTGGCTTGTGACCATAGGTTAGGCAAGGAGCTGGTCCTGAAAGATTTTTCAAAGATTATGCTTAGAGGTTTGGCTATGGCAGTGGATAGCTTTCTTAAGAAGTAGGCACATATTCCATCCGGTCCAATAGATAGAGATGGTTTTAGATTGCGTAGTGATTTTTCAACATTGTCTTCTGTGAAATCGATATGTATTAGATCATTGTTGTTATCTGTGGTACGGCTAGGAAATACTGGGCATGATCCATTGCTGTTTACAAATACTGAGCCGAAGAATGTGTTAAAGATGTTGGCTTTAATGGTGTCGTCATTGCAGTCTTTACCATCAGGTCCTATCAAGGGAGGGATGGACCTTGAGTCTTTTAGTTTGTTGTTTACAAAATTGTAAAAGCACGGTGGAATTGGTGCTTAGAAGGTTTTCCTCTTGTTTAATGTGATAATTGGTGCATTCGGTCTTTATCTGGTGGCATAAATTTTTGTATCGGTTTTTGAAATTGGCAACGTGACCAGATTTGTTTTTCCGCCAGAGTGATCTCTTTTTGGATTGAAGTTTCCTTATTGATATGGGTAATCTGCTTTTTTGTTTTGTTTTGGGAGTTGTTGTTGGTACATATAGTTTGATGACTCTTTTGACTTCAAGTAAAAATATGTTGTAATGGTCTTCAACAGTATTGCATCCAGTGAATAGAGATTGCCAATCAAGGGATGAGAGATCGTTGTCTATAAGATCATAGTTGCCTTTTTTGAAGTTATAATTGGGGATTACATCATTGCGGTGATTTTTGTGTGGACGTATGTTGAGACAAAAGTCAATCATATTGTGGTCACTATTGGAAAAGGGTTCTTTAGTTTGTATTCCGTAAATTAAATTCAAACTATTGCAGAAGATGAGATCGAGGCAGTTTAGTCTAGTGTTGTTGGTTACTAGTTGTTCCAGTCCCAGATTTGTAATAGCATTGTAGAAGGTTGTGTGTATGATTTCAGTTGTACAATCATTTAGGGTCCAGTCAATATGAGGTAGATTGAAATCACCAAGAAAGATAAAAGGGTATGGGCAGGATGCAGCCCATGTTAGTAATGTATTTAGCTTGTTTACATGTTCGATGTCATAATCAGGTGCTCTGTAACATAGTAAGAATCGAATTGTGATATTTAAGGATAGTTCACAGATGATGGTTTCAGGAAGGGCAAGCTCCTGGGTAACTTGGATATTTTTTAGATGTAAGAATTTTTTATAGAATATAGCAACACCACCTCCTCAACGATTTTCACGATCTGATCGGTAAAGATGATAGTCTCTTACTGTGGTAATGGAGTCGGGGAGAGATGCATTGAGCCATGTTTCACAGACAAATATAATGTCGAAGTTAGCCATATTTAGGAGGATGAGAAATTCAGGTATTTTATTCACGAGGCTTCTTGCATTGAGTAGTTTGCATTTAAGGCCGGCAGTAGTTGGAATTGAGGTAGTTGGGGCGTGCGTGCCTAGTCTTGGGTGATGGTGGATCGGTTGAGGTAGGGTTGTGGTTGAGGGTAAAAGCTGAGTATTGGGTTGCGTGGCTTACTTTTGATACAGTTAGCATGGTAGTCAATGTACAGGTCCTTCTCTCCATTGTCTAGACGGTTTTTGAGTTCAATGCGGAGTACACGGGAGCGGGCACGTTGCTGTATGGTTAGGTCAGGGCGGCAACGGAGGTTCTTATGGTTGGTGTTGGTTTTGGCGAGTGAGTTTATAGTATAAATGAATTTACGTTTGCTTGATTCATTTTTGCAAATGACCCTGCACAAGCGTGGGGCCACAGAGCCGTCTCTCTTTTTGAGCTCTCGGTCGATGCGGGAAATGTCAAGTATTTCATCAGCGGAGATGGTTGATGCTTGATAATCTCTGATGATGTTTTGGACAGTTGTGATGTCATCATTGACATTGATGTCCTCTAGACCAAATAAGATGGCGTTTGGACGTTTCCATTCACGCTCAACGGCTTCTCTGATGAGGATTGGGATATCAATATTTGTCTGGGTTGTGTTTATTTGTGGATTGGGTTTTGGATTGGATTGTGGTTGTTGGGTAGAGATGTGGTTTGTAGCTATTGGATGTTCAGGTTTTTGCGTTGTGTCTTTTTTTTCAAGGTTGGATATTCTTTCTTTTACGGCGTCCAGGGATGCTACTATGGTGTTAAGGGATGTTTCAATGGTTTCGATGGTAAGGGATGTTTCAATGGTTTAGATGGTATCAACTCTTTCAGACAGATCCAGTTTGGGTCTGCATGATTTGCAGAAATATGGAAACTCATTGGATGATTCTAGGTATTGAATCATTTGCTCAGGTAATCCCAAGCAGTCATGATGAGCGTATTTTTTACACAGAGAACATTTGATGGAGTTTTCATTATCCTTTAGATTTTTGTAGCATTCAAGGCATGTGCAGGAGTCTTGTGGTTCATTGGTGGGGATTATCTTCTCTTTAGGTTGTAGTTTGGCATAGGATTTTCTTTTTGGCATGGTAGGTTTGTTAAAATAGTACTTTGATTGAATTAATTAAAGGAACAATTTTGGGTAATCTATATAGCCAATATTACATCAAACAATCAATTGCAGTAATCTCTCAAGTCAGATAATATTCCTGAGCAACAATCAGCCTGATCAATTAATTACTCTAATCACTAATCAATTAATTACACTAATCATTAATCACACTGTTCATTTAAATTCACTAAATCATTGATTTTGCTATTCAATTATATTACATGAATTTTGATCTTTTAAACTAGTCAGTAATCACACTATTTGCACTAAACACTCTAATCACACTAATCAATTAAAAACAATAAATCAATTAAACCATTAATAAAATATTTTATAGAAATTGATTATCTAATCGTTGATATAGGTGATGAGGTAGAAAAGTTGTAAGTTTTGAGGTAATGAATTAAT
>NC_142012.1:1840863-1870863 GCF_049901735.1 Notechis scutatus
ATAGCATTGAATTCTTTATTGGCCAAGTGTGATTGGACACACAAGGAATTTGTCTTTGGTGCAAGTCCTCTCAGTGGACATAAAAGAAAAGATACATTTGTCAAGAGTCAAGAATCATCAGGTACAATACTTAATAATAGTCACAGGGTACAATAAGCCATCAAATCATACCAGGAAACAGTCGATATAAATCGTAAGGATACAAGCGACAAAGTTACAGTCATACAGTCACAAGTGGGAGGGGATGGGCGATAAGGAGTGATGAGGAGATTAATAGTAATATGCAGACTTCGTAATAGTTGAACAGTGTTGGGGGAATTATTTGTTTAGCAGAGTGATGGCATTCAGGAAAAAACTGTCCTTGTATCTAGTTGTTCTGGTGTGCAGACAAATGATTATTCAACATCTTTTTAAAAACTTCCAGTGTTGGAGCATTCACAGCTTCTGGAGGCAAGTTGTTCCACTGATTTGTTCTCCCTGTCAGGAAATGTCTCTTTATTTCTAAGTTGCTTCTCTCCTGGATGAGTTTCCATCCGTTGCTTCTTGTCCTGCCCTCAGATGCTTTGGAGAACAGCTTGACTCCCTCTTCTTTGGGGCAGCCCCTCAAATCTTGGAAGACTGCTATCATGTCACCCCTAGTCCTTCTCTTCATCAAACTAGACATGCCCAATTCCTGCCACCGTTCTTCGTATGTTTTTGCTTCTAGTTCCCTCATCCTCTTTCCTGCTCTTCTTTGAAAGAGTCTCAGCATCTGTTTTTACATCACGGTGAACCAAAACTGAATGCAGTTTTGCTCTACTGACAACCTCCTCCAGATGAAGGAACAGTAACTGATCCAGACGGAGAGCGGGTAGTTCCTCTGGACAACAGCCTTATGCACTTCAATACCATGGAGATGCAAACCGCACCCTTTTTCCAAGGTGCCCCATTTGACGGTCGAACAGAAACCCGGCCCTTATTGCAAACAGTTGGCTCGACGTCTCCAGTTTGGCTGTTTGGTGGGATCCTGTTGCATCGAAATATTCCGTGTCTCAGTGATGCAACTTTTGGGTGGAAGTCACTCCGAACTCAACAGAAGCAAATTAACACTCTGGCATCATGGGAGGGGTTGAAACACATCCTGCTGGCACCGGCTGCCTTTCTAAGGTGTAAACTCCTTGCAAAACCGCACCCGCAATTAATTCACTCTTAATGGGGGGAAAAATGTCCGGCTGCTCCGATCGATGTTAGTGGCGTGTTTTCCTAAACGAGGGCTATCCCGAAACCATCTTTTAAATTGCTGAGTTGCATCATATCCAGAGCGGTTAAGATCACTGTGTCATATCTAGACTGGCTAATATATTTCTATCAGAGGTGGTATATGCAGCCGGTTCGGACCGATTCTACGGAACTGGTTGGAGAACCGGCCAATCCCGCCTCTGACTGGCCCCGCCAACCCCATCTCTTCTCTGCCTCCCAATGAGTCCCAGCTGATGGGCTGGGTCTCCTTTGGTTGCCCTGCAGAGGAGAATGGAGCTGGAAAGCAGGTTAGTGGGGAGGGGAAGGAACCTTCCCCTGCCACGCCCACCAAGCCACACCCACAGAACCGGTAGTAAAAAAATGTTGAATCCCATCACTGAAGCATACCCTCTGTTGCTAAGAAATTTGGACTCCTCTTGTTGGAGCAGTCGGAAAGCATACGGTCGGATGAAGTCGACATATTAAAATTTTAAAAGAGAATTTCTTCCAAAGGGTGTATAGCTCCAGAAAAATTATCTAGAACGTGTAAGGGCACTGCAGATTTATGTTAGAAACGTAGACAACATGAAGGGTCTTTTCCCATCCTGGCTGGGGAATTCTGGGAGTTGAAATCCACACATTTTAAAAAGTTCAACAGCATTGAAAAAAAATAATTAACTTAAAAGCAATGGTGCTCTCTGAGCTTCGTAGTTTTCTTGCAGGCGTTTCATGACCCAACTAGGTAACATCATCGGTGCTAGAAAGCAGTAGGTGTGCAGGGAAGAGGAGGAGGAGGAGGAGGAAGGACTGTGGGGTCCTTGGTGCTCTCTGAGCTTCATAGTTTTCTTGCAGACGTTTCATGACCCAACTAGGTAACAACATCAGTGCTACAAGGGAGCAGCGTCTACTCTCTCTCTATATTCAAGTGGCTTTCACTATCAGTGTTGATGGGTGGTTCTAGTGGTTCCTTCATTAGGCTGTTTGCAACTCTTGATTAAGCTGTTTCCTGCTTTCTAACACTGATAATGTGACGCAGTTGGGTCACGAAACGTCTGCAAGAAAGCAACCAAGCTCAGAGAGCATTAAGGACCCCACAGTCCTCCTCCTCCTCCTTCCTCTCTGCAAACCCCCCTCCCTTCTAGCACTGATGATGTTATCGAGATGGGTGGTGAAACGTCTGCAAGAAAACCACCAAGCTCAGAGAGCACCGAGGACCCCACAGTCCTCCTTCTCTCCCTCCTCCCTGCAAGCCCCACTCTCTTGCAGCACTGATCATGTTACCCAGTTGGGTCGCGAAATGTCTGCAAGACGCTGCCAATATTTTCTTCTCTCGGGACTTCCTGAGCAGTCAGCCCCACCTGAACCCAAACAACAAATAACATCCCCCAATACCTTATTCTCTAAATATCCTGGGGTTTTTGGTTTGTTTGCAGGAATTGATAGTCGGTACAATGAAGGATGCCGGGAGCTCGCCAACTATCTCCTCTTCGACCTGTACAGCCAGAGCAACCATGAGTTTGAGAGGGCGGGATTCCCCGAAGAAGTCCTGGACGGTAAGAGGGAGCTGCCCCCACCCCAAAAGGCTGGAATGACCCTCCCTTCCTGGTCACCGATGAGGCTCGGCCCCTTCCCCCACTCCTAACGAGTCCTCTTCTTACGACCGCTTGCTTTTTTTTTTGCAGATGTGATCCTGCTGGTGAAGCCAGACAGCGTCCACCTGTACTGCAACCCGGTCAACTACAATTACCTCCTCCCCAACGTGGCGTTTTGGAGAAACCTGCATTTCCACTGCCTGACGGAGACGGAGGTGAGCTAGGGAGCCACAAACTGAGGAAGAACCGGGGGTGGGGGGTTGCGGAGTGAGAAAGTTTGGACTTCCTGCGCAGGATTTTTCAGCGGTCTGGTGGGGGAATTCTCTGGGCGTTGAAGTCCACGTCTCTTAACATCACCCACCATCTTTTGCAGTGTTGCCCAGAATCTTTAACTGAACGCTACAGGTACTGCCTTGAGTTACGACTACAGAGGTTCTGTCGCTAAGAGAGATGTTTGTGAAGTGTGTATTGCCCCATCTGTTGGTGCAGTGGTGAGAGTGCGGTACTGCAGGCTCCTTCTGCTGACTGCTGGCTGCCTGCAATTTGGCAGTTCGACTCTGACCAGGCTCAACGTTAGCTCAGCCTTCCGTCCTTCCGAGGTGGGTCAAACGAGGACCCAGATTGTTGAGGGCAAGAGGCTGACTCTGTAAACCACTTAGAGAGGGATGGGAAGCCCTGGGAAGTGGCATGTAAATGCTATTGCTATTCCTTCCTTCCTTCCTTCCTTCTTCTTCCTTCCTTCCTTCCTTCCTTCCTTCCTTCCTTCCTTCCTTCCCTCCCTCCCTCCCTCCCTCCCTCCCTCCCTCCCCCTTCCTCCCTCCTTCCCTCCCTCTCTTATTTCTCTTTCTCAATCTCCTTCCTGACTGGCTCAAGGTTGGCGCGTCCTTCCGAGGTCGGTAAATGAGGACCCAGATTGGGGGGGCAGAAGCTGACTGTGTAAACCGCTTAGAGAGGGCTGGGAAGCACTATGAAGCGATATATAAGTCTAAGTGAGAAGGAAGGGAGGGAGGGAGGGAGGAGGGAGGGAGGAGGAAGGAAGGAAGGAAGGAAGGAAGGAAGGAAGGAAGGAAGGAAGGAAGGAAGGAAGGCAGGCAGGCAGGCAAGGAAGGAAGGAAGGAAGGAAGGAAGGAAGGAAGGAAGGAAGGAAGGAAGGAAGGAAGGCAAGAAAGGAAGGAAGGAAGGCAAGGAAGGCAGGAAGGAAGGCAAGGAAGGAAGGAAGAAAGGAAGGAAGGAAGGGAAGGAAGGAAGGAAGGAAGGAAGGAAGGAAGGAAGGAAGGAAGGCAGGAAGGAAGGAAGGAAGGAAGGAAGGAAGGAAGGAAGGAAGGAAGGAAGGAAGGAAGGAAGGAAGGAAGGAAAGGAAGGAAGGAAGGCAGGAAGGAAGGCAGGAAGGAAGGCAAGGAAGGAAGGAAGGAAGGAAGGAAGGAAGGAAGGAAGGAAGGAAGGAAGGCAAGGAAGGAAGGAAGGAAGGAAGGCAAGGAAGGAAGGAAGGAAGGAAGGCAAGGAAGGAAGGAAGGAAGGAAGGAAGGCAAGGAAGGCAAGGAAGGAAGGAGCAAGAGACTGACCCTGCAAACCACTCAGAGAGGACTGTAAAAGCACTGTGAAGCGGCACATAAGTGTTATTGCCAAGTGCTACTTCTTGCCACATTCGTGAAGTGAATCATTGCAGTTTTTTTAAAGTTAGTAACCCGGTTGTTAAGTGAATCTGGCTCCCCCATTTCCCTTTGGTTGGCAGAAGGTTGCAAAAGGGGGTTTGAATAACCCGGGGACACTGCAACTGTCATCAAATACGAGCCAGTGGCTGAGCATCTGAATGTTGATCATGTGACCACCAATGGTCATTAAGTGTGGAAAAGGGTCCTAAGCCGCTTGTTTTTCAGTGCCGTCGTAAGTTCGGATGGTCACTAAATGAATGGTTGTAAGCCAAGGACTTACCTGTATTACATTCATTTTGGTTAGGCTCAGGGATGTAGCGACCGGTTCGCTGCCCAATTGCTGGGTGGGCGTGGCCATGGTGGGCGTGGCCTACCGGAACTTCCAGAAGGGGCGTTTTTTCGCCTTCCCCAGAATTCGGAGGCTTCCCTCGGGCTTCTGGGAGGGCCAAAATGGCCTCCCCTGCGCTCTGGACGCCCTCTGGAACCGTAAAGCCTACCAACTTGAAATTGGGCCCGTAGGTTCCTCTTGGCTTCCAGGTGCTCACTAAGAAAGGATTCTTCCAAATGACCATCAGAGCATTAGTATTTCCTATATTATTATTATTATTATTATTATTATTATTATTATTATTATTATTATTATTATCTGATGCTGAGGAGTTCTACTCTCCCTCCCCACCTGAAAGGAAATCTCTTCCAAATGCAAAACACAAGCACAGGAGTTTCGGTCTCAGTTTCACAGCAGCACCCAGCAGCTTTAGTACAGAACAGTTGAGCTAAGCCACGCCCAGGCTCCTTGCCGTCTCCTTCTTGCTCGCACAGCAAATACTGTTTCAGTTTCCAAACAGCCCTCCACTCTCTCACACAGTGAACAGGATGCTAGCCAGACGAATACCGATGGATGCTGGTGGGCAGAGGCGGAATTCCCCCTTTATTTCCCTCCCCAAAACGAAGCCCGACCCCATCGTTTCGTAGCGAAGGACGAGTTATCGAGTTAGTCTTCTATAATTTCACGGTGTCCTATATCCATCCAGCCAAATTGCGGCTTTCCAAGTCCTCTCCAGCTGGCCACCTCCGTGCCATTGGAGTCTTTCATTTTGGAGACATTTTGGAGTTGGCGTCCCCAACCGGGCTTTGAAAACGTCAAATTTTGGTTTCTGCTGTTCTTTTTGTGCTGCGTTCCTTTCCCGCCTTCGGGCCACCAGCCCCGAACGGGAGCCGCTTTGGATAATAAAATGCGAAGAACGCCGTCAACTGAATTTGTCGATGGGTTTTTTTTGGCCTCCGTGAAAGAGAGGCGCCCGGAGTACAATAGGCATGGCTTTTAAATTGGAGAGGGCTTCTAGAAAACCCTCCAACGGGCCTTTGAAAATCACGCATCGCCTCTTCGGCAGAGAGCCAAAAGCACTGCTCAGTTATGGCCGCCCTCTCAACAAATTCCGTAAAATCCTTTTCCTTTCCATTTTATTTTATTGCCAATCGAGCTCGGCACTGTTCACCATCCAGCGTTTGGGCTTTGGGAAACAGGCAGAAGCTGGATTTCAGGTGCCTTTGTTTTTTGGGGGGTTGGTTTTCTTTGGAAAAGGAAAAACTCGGGGTTCAGCTCTGCTCCGAAATTTGAGGATTCAAAGGGGGCAACCAGGCTGTGTCTCTGGCAGGAATTTGAGGGTTTGGAAGCAGGGAGACGGCGCGATCGGAGAGCGGCCGGAACGAAGGCGTCCTTTCCGTAATTCGACCTGGGCCGGCTTTTGAGTGCTTGCAAAACTATTTTTTTTTTTTACTTTGGGCAACAGAAAATGTCTTGCTTGCCGTATTCTACCCAGTAGAAAGAAAGAAAGAAAGAAAGTAAGAGAGGTTTGATGTAGTAGTTAAGGTGTTAGCCTAGAAACCAGGAGGCACTGAGTTCTAGTTGAAAGCCAGCCAGGTGACTTTGGGCCAATCATTAGGAGACTGGGAGTTCTAGTTCTGCCATAGGTATGAAAGCCAGCTGGGTGACTTTGGGCCAATCCCCAGGAGACTGGGAGTTCTAGTTCTGCTATAGGTATGAAAGCCAGCTGGGTGACTTTGGGCCAATCCCAGGAGACTGGGAGTTCTAGTTCTGCTATAGGCATGAAAGCCAGCTGGGTGACTTTGAGCCAATCCCCAGGAGACTGGGAGTTCTAGTCCCGCCTTAGACATGAAAGCCAGCTGGGTGACTTTGGGCCAATCACTAGGAGACTGGGAGTTCTAGTTCTGCTATAGGCATGAAAGCCAGCTGGGTGACTTTGAGGCCAATCCCCAGGAGACTGGGAGTTCTAGTCCCGCCTTAGACATGAAAGCCAGCTGGGTGACTTTGGGCCAATCACCAGGAGACTGGGAGTTCTAGTTCTGCTATAGGCATGATAGCCAGCTGGGTGACTTTGGGCCAATCCCCAGGAGACTGGGAGTTCTAGTTCTGCTATAGGCATGAAAGCCAGTTGGGTGACTTTGGGCCAATCCCCAGGAGACTGGGAGTTCTAGTTCTGCCATAGGCATGAAAGCCAGCTGGCTGACTTTGGGCCAATCCCCAGGAGACTGGGAGTTCTAGTTCTGCCATAGGCATGAAAGCCAGCTGGGTGACTTTGGGCCAATCCCCAGGAGACTGGGAGTTCTAGTTCTGCTATAGGCATGATAGCCAACTGGGTGACTTTGGGCCAATCCCCAGGAGACTGGGAGTTCTAGTTCTGCCATAGGCATGAAAGCCAGCTGGGTGACTTTGGGCCAATCCCCAGGAGACTGGGAGTTCTAGTTCTGCCATAGGCATGAAAGCCAGCTGGGTGACTTTGAGCCAATCCCCAGGAGACTGGGAGTTCTAGTTCTGCTATAGGCATGATAGCCAGCTGGGTGACTTTGGGCCAATCCCCAGGAGACTGGGACTTCTAGTTCTGCCATAGGCATGAAAGCCGGCTGGCTGACTTTGGGCCAATCACTAGGAGACTGGGAGATCTAGTTCTGCTATAGGTATGAAAGCCAGCTGGGTGACTTTGGGCCAATCCCCAGGAGACTGGGAGTTCTAGTTCTGCTATAGGCATGATAGCCAGCTGGGTGACTTTGGGCCAATCCCCAGGAGACTGGGAGTTCTAGTTCTGCTATAGGCATGAAAGCCAGTTGGGTGACTTTGGGCCAATCCCCAGGAGACTGGGAGTTCTAGTTCTGCCATAGGCATGAAAGCCAGCTGGCTGACTTTGGGCCAATCTCCAGGAGACTGGGAGTTCTAGTTCTGCCATAGGCATGAAAGCCGGCTGGCTGACTTTGGGCCAGTCTCACCCTCTCAGCCCAAGCTCACCTCACAGGGTTGTTGTTATGGGGATAATAGGAGGAGGAAGATAGTATATTGGATCTGTTCACCACCTTGAATGGTTTGTAGAAATAATAATGGCAGGATACAAATTAAGAAAGAAAAGGAAAATAAAAATAGCAGCCAGTGGAAGGAGTTGGGCCCAGTGTTGTCGTCTAAAGTTTTTGACACAGGATTCTTTGGCTCTTTAGCTCAAATGGTTGATGGGCCCCAGTTTGACTCATGAAAAGCAAGTCCTGCCAAGTAATAATGCTGGAAATTAGTTACAGGCATTTCCCTGGATTACAGGTAGTCCTCAACTTACAGCAGTTCATTCAGTGACCGTTCAAAGTTACAACGGCACTGAAAAAAGGAACTTACGACCGTTTTTCACACTTACGACCTTTGCAGCATCCCCCTTGGTCACGTTCTCGAAATTCGGATCCTTGGCAACTGACTTGCAACCTCTTAACAAGCCAGATTTGCTTGACGACCGTGTTACTAATTCAACCGTGTTACTAATTCAACCGTGACGACCGTGATTCACTTAACAACTTTACTAGAAGGGCCATGAAATGGGGCAAAGCTCACTTAACAACTGTCGCGCTGAGCAGCATACATTTTGTTTGCTCAGTTGTGGTTTGTCCAGTCAAGGGCTTGCCTGTACTAGAATTTCTATTTTGCAGGAACAGACGATCCTAAACTGCAGCCTTTTTTAGCCGCTGGAAGCTGAAATGGACTTTTTGAGGGCACGGAAAAGCCACCGTGCCTTGGGAAACTCAGCCTGGAACCGCTGGCATGTTCTTCGTTTTTCAAAAGATTCTTTCCCTTCTTCTCGTTTTATATTAGTATGAAGATGAAGAGTCAGCCGAAGAATTTAAAATTTCCAGCTTCGTGGATATGGTTCGCGATTGCAGCCGGATTGGCATCCCCTTCAGCTCTCAAGGTAGGTTAGAGCAGAGATCTCCAAACTTGGCCACTTTAAGACTTGTGGACTTCAACTCCCAGAATTCTCTCAGCCAGCTATGCTGGCTGAGGAATTCTGGGAGTTGAAGTCCACAAGTCTTAAAGTGGCCAAGTTTGGGGACCCCTGGGTTAGAGGAAAAACCCAATCCTTTTAAACCAGACTCTGGGGTAATCCTCCATTTACAACGGTTCACTTAATGACCTTTCAGAGCAGGGTCCGTTCCCCCAAACTTGGCGACTTGAAGCCTTGTGGATTTTCAGCTCCCAGCAGAGCTGGCTGGAGAATTCTGGGAGTTGAAGTCCACAAGTCTTAAAGTGGCCAAGTTGAGTGAACCGGTTGTTAATTTTACCTCCGGTTCACCGCACTAGTAGTTCTAAAGACCAGCTGGCCTCGCCCCCTCCTCTCCCAGGAGTCCCCACGCCCCTGATCTTGGCTCCCGGGTAAGTGCAGGGAGGTTTGCTAGGCCCAAAATGAGGCATGGGTGGGTGGAAAGAAAGGAAGGAAAGAGAGAGAAAGAAAAAGAAAGAGAGAGAGAGAGAGAGAGAAAGAAAGAGAAAGAGAAAGAAAGAGAAAGAAAATAAGAAAAAAGAAAGAAAGAAAGAAAGAAAGAAAGAAAGAAAGGGGGAGAGAAAGAAAGAAAGAAAAAGAAAGAAAGAGAAAGAAAGAAAAAGAAAGAGAAAAAAGAGAAAGAAAGAAAGAAAAAGAGAGAAAGAGAAAGAAAAAGAAAGAAAGAAAAAAGAGAAAGAAAGAAAGAGAAAGAAATCAAAATAAAAAGAAAGAAAGAAAGAGAAAGAAAGAAAGGGAGAGAGGGAGAGAGGGATGGGGAAAAGAAAGGGAAGGGAGAAAGAAAAAGAAAGAAAAGAAAGAGGGAGGGAGGGAAGGGAGAGAGAAAGAAAGAAAGAAAGAAAGAAAGAAAGAAAGAAAGAGAAAGAAAGAGAAAGAAAAAGAAAGAAAGAAGAAAGAAAGAAAGAAAGAAAGAAAGAAAGAAAGAAAGAAAGAGAGAGAGAGAGAGAAGAGGGAGGGAGGGAGGGAGGGAGGGAGGGAGGGAGGGAGGGATGGGAGAAAGAAAGGGAAGGGAGATAGAAAAAGAAAGAAAAGAAAGAGAGAGAGGGGGAGGGAGGGAAGGGAGAGAGAAAGAAAGAGAAGGGAGAAAGGGGGAAGGGAAGAAAAAGTGAATAAGATACGGCTGGATCGATGGATGGATGGATAGAGGGAGGGAGGGAGAGAAAAAGGAAAGGAAGGAAGGATCACAAGCCCTGGCACTAGATGCAGCTTCAGGGGATGCTTTGAAACAGCACAGCAATCCAGGGCTGGAAGGGACCTCGGAGGTCACCTAGTCCAACCCCCTGCTCCAAGATAATTATTAAAGTGAGTTTCTCTCTTTTGACCCACCCAGTCACATGACCACCCAGTCACATGACAACCGGGTTGTTTAAAAAAATTGAACCACACCCCTGGTTACAGCAGCATTGGAAAAAAAACGACTTACAACCCTTTTTCACATTTAACGACCGCTACAGCATCCCCATATATTCAACGCAATCAAAATTCAGGCGCTTGGGCCACCGAGTCCCATTTACGACGGTTGCAGCGTCCCGGGCTCTTGCGATTCCCCCGCCGCCCCCCAATTTGCGAATTTTTGAAAAGCAAAGTCCAGAGGGAAGCCAGAATCACTTAACGACAGCAGTGTTTCACTTAACAACGGTGGCAAGGACGGTCACAAAATGGAGCAAAACTCACTCAACAACTGTCTCGCTTGGTTGGCCGCATAAATGTTGGGCCTTTACTGTCCTTGCAATTCGAGCACTTGCCTGCATAGCTTTTGTCCCCCATCTGGATTTTGGTGTTGCTCATTTTCGTGGGGCCTTCAAGGGAAATCCATCCGCGCGCGCGGTTGCCTCCGATGTGAGTAATTTGAGCTCCTGCCTCAATTTGTGTTAATCACACCCTGTAAAATTGAAAGACAATGGATCCCTTGTGCTTTGCACGAGAGCATTGAGATCCCCTTTTATGCGAGGAAATAACAGATTCTTTTATTAGGAGGGGGATGATAATGTGGCTTTCTTTTTTTAGAACAGAAAGGGCTCCTGGCTTCCTCTTAATGACGTGATGCCAGGATTGTCGGCAGGGACTGTGGAAAGGGGGGCAGAGAACGGGTTGCTGAGATGAGCCAAAGCCAGCTGATGCAAGAAACATGCAAGCCTCTGAGTCATCATTTATTTATTCTTTTTAATTTTATTTATTTATTTATTTGATTGATAATTGCCGCCTATTCGCCCAGGGCAACTCGAGGCGGCCTGCACAATGTAAAACCATATTTAAAACAAAAAAATAAAAACAATAAGAACTAACAAAAAAAGAATCAAATAAATTAGTAAAGTACAATAGAACAAAATTTGGGAAAACAAAAAACAAAACAAAACAAAAATAAATAAAAAACCAACTCTTTCCTCACCGCCGGCCGGACGACAGCAGATCACACTAGCCAACTGATGGGCTCCATCCCTCTCTGGGTTCCCCCGGCCCGCTGAAAAAAACAGGACTTCATTGCCTTCCGGAAGAGGGTTAGAGTGGCGGCCATTTTAATCTCTGGGGGGATGATGTTCCAGAGAGAGGGAGCCGCCACGGAGAAGGCCCTTCTTCTGGGTCCCACTAGGTGTATCTCCCTCAGGGGTGGGACCCTCAAATTAAATTGAATTAAACAAGAAAGCAGAACTCTGTAGGTTTCTCGAGTTAGCTCTAGGAAGTGTACAGCAATCCTTGAGTTACGACTGAAATGGAGTCCAAAATGTACGCTGCTAATAAGCGTTTCTTAAGGGAGTTTTGCTCCATCCATGTTACGACTTCCCTTGCTGCCGTTGTTAAGTGAAACATTGCATTTGTTAGGTTGGTCACATGGTGAAACCTGGATTCCCCCTTGACTTCGCTCGTTGGAACGTGGCCAAAAAGGATCGCGGGACTCTGCGACCGTCATAAGTATGAACTGGTTGCCAAGCGTCTGAATTTTGATCATATGACCCTGGGGACGCTACAACAGTTGTCAGTGGGGGAAATTGGTCACAAGTCACTTTTTCCAGTGAATGGTCATTAAAGGAACGGTTGTAAGTCGAAGACTACCTCTACAGAGAAGAGCAACACAGATGATTAGGGTAGGGGTCTCCAACCTTGGCCCCTTTAAGACTTGGGGACTTCAACCCCCAAAGTTGGCTGAGGAACTCTGGGAGTTGAACTCCCCAAGTCTTAAAGGGGCCAAGGTTGGAGACCCCTGGATTAAGGGACTGGAGGATAAAACATATCAAGAATGGGGGCAGGAACTGGGCATGTCTAGTTTGATGAAAAGAAGGACGAGGGGAGACAAACGGGACTTCTGGAAATACCGGGAGTGTCAAAACGGGCCCGTTTTTCGGCCTCCCGAGGCTGCAGAGGCTTCCCTCGAGCCTTCGGGAGGGAGAAAACATCCTCAAACCGGCCGAAAATAAGCTGGGAGGCGCACACATGTGCATTGCAGGTAAGTTTGGCTGCGGCTCGCAGGCCCACACAAGTGGCTCTGCGTGCTACCTGTGGCACACATGTTATAGGTTCGCCATCACGGTTCTAGTCGGTCAAGATCCATCCGATCCATTTCAACTTCGGTCTGTCCCTCAACGAATGGTTGTAAGTGGAGGAAACAGTTGCAAAAATGCCCCCCCCCCAAAAAAAAACTCTGTATTTGGTGTCTTGCAGGTCACTTGCAGATCTTCGACATGTTTGTGGTGGAAAAATGGCCCATCGTGCAAGCTTTTGCGCTGGAAGGCATCGGCGGGGATGGCTTCTTCACCATGAAATACGAGGTAAGAACCGAAGGGACGTCTCGGTTACGACCACCCTTTCCCACCCAGGGGCTTCCAGGACTCTTGATTAACTGAGCCACTTGGTGACCAGGCTATCAACTACTGCCTAGTATCTGCCAACTGGTCCTGCTGCATGGCTTCATGAGGAATCTGGTGTGCCGTTGCACTATTGTCAGCCATCTTGGAGCCCTTCAGAGCCTCGTCAAATTCTTTGTCCAAGGCTCTCTGTCTTCCTTTGGCCTGTTTTTCCTCTGGTCTAGAAGGTTTTTCTAGGAGCCGGGGCCTTGGCTCTAATCCTGGCTGTAGCCACTAAACCAGCTGACCTGGGCGTGTGAGAGGGACGGGGTGAGAATTGTGGTCCGCTGGCGGCCTGCGGAGCTGGCAGCAGAGTCGGACAGTGGGGAGGAACATGGGCCAGTCCTGGAGTCTGGGCAGGACTCGGACGAGGGATCTGCATCCGACACAGAGATGGGGCCAGGGCAGGGGTTTCCGGTTTGTCGGCTTCGCGAGCGGTAGGATTGCGGCTTGCGCGATCCCTGCCGCGCTAGCCGTTTTGGGGCTTCGACCCGGACGGGTGCGGAGCAAGGCTGCCCTGCAGGGGTAGCTGAAGGTAAGGGGGGATCCGGAGGAAGGGTTTGGGGTGTTGCAGACCCCCTCCTGGCCGGCAGAACCCCCTGTTACCAGGGCGTGCAGCGGCGGTCCGTAATGGCCGCCACAAAGAAGTTGACAGCCGGGCAAGTATGCGCAGGAGGAAGAAGAGAAAGTTATTGAAAGTAAAAGTTCTTCTTGGCCGACCCAGGGCTTTGAGATTTATTTAATTTAATTCCTGGAAAAGATGGTTTTCTGATGATTTCTTCCACAAGAGAAAAAAAGCGGCTGTTTTGAGGTGCTGAAGGGAAAGTTTACTCTCCTCCCGACGGAATTAAGCCGGAAGGAGAGGATAAAGAAAATATATAAATTTGGATCTTGTTGGAGGAGATGCCTTGAAGACTTGAGGACAGAAATACAATCTTAATAAGGCTTTAAAATATAGACTTGGATTCTTTTTTTTTATTTGTTTGATACCACCCCTGGAAGAGGAAGGGGGAATTTTGGCTTGCTTGGATTTATTGAGGATTGTGGATTTTGGGATTGTTTTGCCTTTCTCTCGGAATATTTGGTTGGTGTAAGAAGAAAGAGGAATAAAGAAAAGAAAAGACTTATTTATAATGGCTTTCCTTTTGAAGACCTGAGGGATGAATATGAGCAAACAAAAGCAATCTGCAAAGATGGCATGGAAAAAGCTTTTCTATTTCTAGAAATGGCGCTGGTCAATTACCAACAGACAATGGAACAGATGGAAATGGAAGAAGAACAACAAGGAAGAGACGAAGACGCCATCTTCATTGAATTCCAAAACTTATCTAAGGAAGAAGGAAGGAAGAGAGCAAGGAAAATGAAGGACTTAAGATCTAAAAAAACATTTGAGAAAGAGAAAAATATGATGCAAAGTAAATATAATGATAACAAACAAGAGAAAAAGGGAATGCAACAGAGAAGGGATCCTAGCAAGGCAGAGGTTAGAAGAAGAAGGGGGGTAGGAAGATTTGGTGGGGGAAGAAAGAAAGGGGAAAGGCGGAGAAAAGCCTCAAAGCTTTAAAATTGGATGGGAGAAGAGGGATTTTTTTTAGAGATAAAGGATGAAATATAATTTTCTGTAAGAAAGATTCTGCTAAGGTACAGAAGATGGTATTGTAACATTTATATTTGAAATAGTAAATTAGAATGCTTTAAGATTTAATAAGAAATTAAAATGTTGAAGTTTTTATTAATGATTGATTTTTAAAATGTAATAAAATATCGAAGGAAAGGAGGATACAATGTATTTAAACATTTTTGGTGGATAGAATGTACCAAGCAGAACCAAATTGGGTATTTGTTATGTTGAATGTTAATTTTACTAACTTAGGGGAGGATAGAAAGGCATCATACTCTGATTAGTGATTTCAGGAGAAATTTTTTCTCTTATTATAAGAAGAGATAGAGGGATAAATGAATGGGCAAAAGATACAATTTAATGATTTAATTAAGATGGATTAAATAAGATAGAAATGTGAAGAGTGATATGTGTTATTATTTTAGCCCATGCAAAGAGAGGTAACTGGGGCCAAGGTACTTTACTAAAAGATTTTTATGTTTGTTTGTGTTTGTTTGTGTTTTATGAGAATATTGGGGAAATTATTGTAGAAAAACAGGGAAAGATTCAATATGTAATGATTTGTTTGTTGTTGAAACTTTTAATAAAACTTGTTTTAAAAAAAAAAAAAGAGTTAACAGGCTGTAACATTGAATAATCACGATTGATAATTTAACAAAATGTATGGATTAATATCGAATTTTAAAAGATTGCCAACGTGTATTAAATATAAAGAATATTGTCATATTTGTACCAAAATGTAAGACACTCCGAAACCACACTGTTCACACAATGATATGTTTGTTGAAATAAAAATAAAATAAAAATATTGCAAAAAAAAAAGAGATGGGGCCAGGGCCATCTGGGAGTTATGTACCGACTCTGGAGCCTCCAGAATCTGACATCAGCGAGGCAGAGGAACAAGGGGAGCCTGTTCCCAGTGCGCGCTTGCGCAGAGCTGCCAGAAGGCAAGAACAATTAAGACAAAAGGGGCGACTTGGGAATAAGGCTTGGAGGTGATTGGTCCTCCCATAAGACATAAAGGAGGAGCAAAGGGACAGGAGCCTTTGCAGGAAGCAACTTTGTTCGTTCTGGTCGGTTTAAACTCTGAGGCTCCATGTTGAGTTTGTGCTCCGTTTGGCCTCATATAACTAATTGGACATTTAGTCTTTGGCAGCATTTCAAGGGAGATAAAGGTGGGTGCTTATCAGCCTTATCCCGAAGGACTGTGGCAGATTTCCGTTGGACTATTCACAAACTCTTTGGGACTCATTACGGGGCTGTGAATGCAGATAATTCTCAGCCGTTTAAATTTTTTTTTAAAAAGTGGGGTTTGGAAACAGCGTGTGATTGTTACTGTCTCAGGAAGCCTTGGTCAGAACAAGAATCAGGCACCCCACTTTCCAGCACCCCAAGAATCACCCTTTTGCATTTTGAAAGCTTTCATCTCATGGGTGTCCTCGGGGTGTGCGTTGGGGAAAGAAACAAAATGCAAGATGCCAACTGTGCGGTAGCTTTGTTGGCGTTCATGAGGGCTTCACAACACTCATCCCCACAAAGGGTCCATGGAAGCAGGTTCCTGAGGTAGCCCCCTGCCCTTCTCCTTGGGTGGCTCTCATGACGGGAGGGCTGTCTGCAGAGGTGGTATTCGGCAGGTTCTCACCGGTTCTGGAAAACCACCGGTAGTGGAAATTATGAGTAGTTGGGGGAACTGGCCAATCCCACCTCTGACTGGCCCCGCCCCCATCTATCTTCTGGCCCCACCCCCATTGATGTCCCCCTTCTGAGTCCCAGCTGATTGGCTGGGACTCCTTTGGTTGCCCTGCCCAGGAGAATGGAGCTGGAAAGCAGGTTAATGGGGTTGGGGGTCATGTGACTAAGTGGGAGTGAGTGACATCAAGTTGGCCACGCCCAACCAGGTTTTGTGGCTCCCGCTGTTGTTGGTTTTTTTTTTCCTGTGGAAAACTGGGTCCAAATGGCTCTGAGTGTTTAAGGTTGCAGATCCCTGCCTTAGACTTATACAGCTAGTCCTTGACTTGCGACCCCAATTGAGCCCAACAATTATGTTGCTAAGTGATGCCTTTGTTATGTGAGTTTTGCCCATTTTACGAACCTTTCCAATCCCGTTTGCCAGCCCTGCCTAACAGTGGTGGTATCCTACCGGTTCGGCCCGGTTCAGCCGAAACGGTAGCTCCGAGGATCATCTGTGAGGGAACTGGTTCGCTCCTACAATCCGCTGCTGGGCCCTGCCTGCCTGCCCTGGCTCTGTCCTGATCTTTATTTCCTGGTTTTGAAGCTCAGCTGCTTCACGCGGCACAGCCAATTGCCGCGTGTCAGCGGTTGAAGACGTAGGGCGAGGGCACGATTGCAAGAGAAAGTCAGTAGCAAGCCCTAGGTGCGCGCGCGCAAAGCACGCCCACCAAGACCCGCGCACATAACCAGTGGTTAAAAAAAGTTGAATCCCACCACTGTGGCCTAGACCCGTGATGGCGGAACTATGGCACTTGTGCCACAGGCGGCACGCAGAACCATTTGTATGGCACGTGAGCCCTAGCCAAATTGACCTGCACTGCGCATATGCGTGCCTCTCGGCCAATTTTAGGCACATTTGAGTCTGTTTTCACCCTCCTGGGAAGCCTCTGCGGCCTTTGGAGGCTGAAAAACGGGCCTGTTTCGGCACTTCCAGTATTTCAGGAAGGCCCGCTTTTTCAGCCTCCAAAGGCCGCAGAGGCTTCCCTTGAGACTCTGGGAGGGCAGAAACGGCCTCAAACGGGCCCAAAATCAACTGGGAGGCGCACGTATGCGCAGTGCAGGAAAGAGGGTGGGGCAGGGGTATTGCACGCACGTGCATGGAGGGGGGGCAGCGGGCGTTGCATTGTCGGTGCCGGCGCACGCTCACTTTCAGCGCACCACAACAAAAAGGTTCGCCCTCCCTGGCCTAGGCTGCCTCCTGCCTCCTCCCCCGCCTTCCATGCCTCTAGGCTGCCTCTGACTTGATCTTTCTGTTCGCAGCTGATGGACGTCAGTCTGGATCTCTGGAAGGCCTACAGTAAAGTGGATCCCAATTCTTTGGAGAGCTTACTTGACGAGGTAAAGTGTCCAGAGTCTTTTTCCTGAGGGTCATTTTTTAAAAATAAAATAAAAAAAACATCGATCAGCCGAGTGGTTCCGTGGACGGACAAGGAGGAAAATCTGCAGAGAGATAGATGGTTCCTCGTTCCAAAATGGCTTCCAAGATGGACTCCGTTCTGGGAGCACAGAGAGCCAGTCGCTCGTCTGTTTGTTGTCCAGATGCATTTGAGAATGCTTGTTGGAGTGGTGCGGTGGTGGCCTAGAGGTGAAACTCTCGCCTCACAATCAGGAGGCTATGAGAGTTCGATCCTGGGTAGAGGCCGGTATTTCTCTGGACACACTGAGAGTAGATCTGCTGAACAAAACTCCGAACTAGCAACAGGAAAGGCATCCGGCCATTAAAACACTCTGCTAGCTCCGTTCAGTTGCCCAGACTCCCCCCCCCCCCAACAAGGGATTATGGGGTCATTAAAAGAAGAAGAAGATGATGGTCATGGCTTATTCTGCCAAGGGGCACGGGCAGTGATCAGGCCGTTGGTTCTTTTGGATCCAGTGAACATTCCAGCAAATAAAGGGATTTTAAGCTTTACTGTTAGCTCCAGCAAACTAATGTAAAAGTGTAACATTCGAACAAGCCGATTTAAAAGCGTAACACAAAAAAGCAAAATGACAGTCCTTGACTTAGAAACCATTCATTTTAGTGACCCTTCGAAGTTACAACGGCACTGGAAAAAAAGTGACTTACGACTGTTTTTCACTCTTAGCGACTGTGGTTACACGATCAAAATTCAGGCGCTTGGCCACCGGCTCCTATTTATGGCCCATTGCTTTGCTTGCAGAGTCATGCAATCCCCTCTGATTAGCAAAGCCAACGGGGGAAGCAAGATTCATTTCATCCACCTTGTTAACTCACTTAACAAGTGTGGCAGGAAAGGTCACAAAATGGGGCAAAGTTCACTTCACTGTCTTGCTTTTTGCAATGGAAATTTTGGCTCACGTTTTGGTAAGTGAAAGGCTACCCATACAAAGTGGGTGGGGTTTTTTTTCCCCAAATACTCTGCGCCCCTTTTCGAGTTCAGTGTGTGAGCTGTGCTCAGATCTCCATTCCCTGCCATGTTGTGGCTTCTTTCCATTTCGGTTTTTTGGGCTTGCTGTGGGCTCCCAGGTGTGTTCGTTCCGGATTCCAAGAAGCTTTTCGTTCTAGCTTTTTTAATATGGTGGAGGGTTTTCTTTAGAGAAAATGGGGAGAGTCGAAAACTGGGCCTCTGCTGACATCTAGTGGCCGTTGCCTAAATTTTATTCAGACAACTTTTTTCTTTCAGCCAGTTTGTATAATTTTAAAAATAGACACTTGTGTAGATATTTCAGGTCTGTTAGCAGAACCTCTCCAAAAAGAGGCATATTAAGCGATCGATTGTATAGGCAAGATGGTGGACCTGTCTTAGGGGGCACGCATCTTTTTTCTCAAACCGAAACCAATTAGTTCCTCCTCAACTGAAATCAAATCGGAAGGGATTGCTTTCGGTTGGGCAGGGCGAGGTTGGTGGAACACTGCCCAATCTTTCCCCATTCCTGTACAAGACCTTGGTCAAGGCCGAGCCTTCACGTATCGAGGAGGAGACACTTCGGGGCACTTTGATCTAATGGTTGAGTGATCAGGTTAGAAACTAGGAGATGGGGAGTTCTAGTGTGCTTTATTAGACATGAAAAATGGGCTAGCTGACTTTGGGCCAGTCGCCAGGAGACCGGGAGTTCTAGCCCCACCTCAGATATGAAACCGAGTTGGGTGACTTTGAGCCAGTCACTCTCCTGGAAAAATAGGAGGAGGAAGGAGTATGGCAAGTGTTTCCTGCCTTGAATTATGTCTAAAAATGATAACGCTGGGATATAAATAAGTTATATCAAATTGCCATACTCTTTTCTCTCTCTCTCTCTCTCTCTCTCTCTTCTTTCTCTTCTCTTCTCTTCTCTTCTCTTCTTCTCTTCTCTTCTCTCTCTCTCTCTCCCTCCCTCTCTCTCTCTCTCTCTTTTGATGTCTTACTCCTCCTTCCTGCTTAGGAATCCGTTACCAGCAGCTGCTACTGCCAGAAGGATAGGCTGATGCAATTTATTTAATGTTTTACTCACCGTTGTTGTATTGAACCCCGAGTTGCTTGACTTGAGAGTCTGATAAGAAGCAGGTTGTTATAGTTGTTTTTTAAAAAAACAACCCTTTCGGTGCAAAACCTTTGGAGCAGGTTATCCTTGCTCTTTCCACCTCCATAATTTGCCTCCCATTGAGAACCTGTATATACTGCAGGAGTCAAAAAGAGGGCTGTGAAAATATTTAGACCCCTCACAACGTAAACTGTTTCAACTCCTTCCCTCAAAACGACGCTATAGAGCCCTGCACACCAGAACAACTAGACACAAGAACAGTTTTTCCCCTGAAAGCCATCACTCTGCTAAACAAACAATTCCCTCAACACTGTCCAACTATTTACAAAGTCTTCACTACTATTATATTAATCTTCTCATCACTCCTTATCACCACATCCCCTCCCACTTGTGACTGTATGACTGTAACCTTGTTGCTTGTATCCTAACAATTTATATTGACTGTTTCCTAGTATGATTTGATTGCTTATTTGTACCCTATGTCTATTATTAAGTGTTGTGCCTGATGATTCTTGACTCTTGATGAATGTCTCTTTTCTTTTGTGTACACTGAGAGCATTTGCACCAAGACAAATTCCTCGTGTGTCCAATCACACTTGGCCAATAAAGCTATTCTATTCTATTCTATTCTATTCTATTCTATTCTATTCTATTCTATTCTATTCTATTCTGTATTTCTATTCTATTCTATTCTTATTTCTATTCTATAATCATCTATTTATCTACTATTCTATTCTATTCATTCTGTATTTCTATTCTATTCTGTTCTGTATTTCTATTCTATTCTATTCTATTCTATTCTATTCTATTCTATTCTATTCTATTCTGTATTTCTATTCTATTCTGTTCTGTATTTATATTCTATTCTATTCTATTCTATTCTATTCTATTCTATTCTATTCTGTATTTCTATTCTATTCTAATTCTATTCTATTCTATTCTATTCTATTCTGTATCTCTATTCTATTCTGTTCTGTATTTATATTCTATTCTATTCTATTCTATTCTATTCTATTCTATTCTATTCTGTATTTCTATTCTATTCTGTTCTGTATTTATATTCTATTCTATTCTATTCTATTCTATTCTATTCTATTCTATTCTATTCTATTCTATTCTATTCTGTATTTCTATTCTATTCTGTTCTGTATTTCTATTCTATTCTATTCTATTCTATTCTATTCTATTCTATTCTATTCTATTCTATTCTGTATTTCTATTCTATTCTGTTCTGTATTTCTATTCTATTCTATTCTATTCTATTCTATTCTATTCTATTTCTGTTCTATTTCTGTTCATAAATGCAAGTGTTTGACCTCTTCTCTCACCATCTTTTGAGGGGGGGGGCTTTATGTTGGCTCGTGGAATTAAAGCCTGTTTGTTTCTTCTTCTAGAGATTTGAAACTTTCTACATCAAGGGCAAAAATGCATCAATCTTGACAGCTGAAATTCCTTTTGGATGGAACCCAGAATCGCAAACAGGGAGGGAAGGGCCAAATTTCAGAGGGATAAAAAAAAAACAACTTCCATTTACATATCTGGCTCTAGATAGTCCTTGACTTGCCAGCATTCATTCAGTGATCGTTCGAACTTAACGACGGCACTCATCCCTAGTCAAATGGGGAAGCCAGATTCACTTAACAACCCTATTACTAACTGGACAACTGCAAAAACTCGTTTAAGAACTGCCAAAAAGGTCATAAAATGGGAGGAAAACTCCCTTAACAACTGCCTCATTTAATAATGGAAATTTTTTTTGGGGGAGTGTTTCAATAGAAGCCGTAAGTCGAGGACTGCTGATGCTTTCTTGCCGCGCAGCTCCTCCTTTTACAAAGTGAAGCTTGTTGTGCGTTTCGTCCTTCAGGCTGCTTCCCTGCCAGAGAGTAAACATCCTTTCTCTCCAAGAACAAAAAAGGCATCAATCTGGCTGGCTGAAGGCGATTTGGATGGCACCCAATGGGAGCAGGCAGGAAGGAAGGAGGGAGGCGAAGGAAGGAAGTCATTAAGGACAACAGTAGGGAATAGGAATGGCACTCAGGCTTTAAGGAAGGAGGGAAGGAAGGAAGGAGCCCTGGAGGAAGTGGTTTAAGAGGCAGGCTCTTGCCCCCAACAATCCCTTTATCTCCTGGAAGGACAGAAGGCCGAAGTAACTTTGGAGGAAGGAAGGAACGGACTCCTGGCAGTGGGCAGAATGAGCCTGCAATATGGCATTCTAACCACTGAGCCACCAGGAAGGAGAATGAGAAAGGGAATTAAGAGAGGGAGGGAGGGAGGGAGGGAAGGAAGGAAGGAAGGAAGGAAGGAAGGAAGGAAGGAAGGAAGGAAGGAAGGAAGGAAGGAAGGAAGGAAGGAAGGAAGGAAGGAGACATGGAGGGAAGGAAGGAAGGAAGGAAGGGAAGGAAGGAGGGAAGGAAGGAAGGAGACATGGAGGGAAGGAAGGAGGGAAGGAAGGAAGGAGGCAGGGGAGGGAGGGGAAGGAGAGGAAGGAAGGAGGGAAAGGAAGGAAGGAAGACATGGAGGGAGGGAGGGAGGAGGAGGGAGGAGGGAAGGAAGGAAGGAAGGAAGGGAAGGAAGGAAGGAAGGAAGGAAGGAAGGAAGGAAGGAAGGAAGGAAGGAAGGAAGGAAGGAAGGAAGGAAAAAAATCAATAGCCCTTGGACTTATATACTGCTTCACAGTGCTTTCCAGCCCTCTCTAAGCAGTTTGCAGAGTTGCCCCCCCAACAATCTAGGTCCTCATTTTACCGACCTTAGAAGGATGGAAGGCTGAGTCAAACCTTGAGCCAGGATCGAACTCCTGGCAATGAGCAGAATCAGCCTGCAATACTGCATTCTAAGTACTGTGCCACCATGGCAATCAAATCGATTAGAAGAATGGAATGGAGTGGAGTGGAGTGGAGTGGAGTGGAGTAGAGTAGAGTAGAGTAGAGTAGAATAGAGTAGAATAGAATAGAATAGAAGTAGAAATAGAAATAGAAATAGAATAGAATAGAATATAGAAATAGAATAGCATAGAACGCAGAATAGAATAGAATTAGCTTATATATGCTTCACAAGGCTTCCCAGCCCTCTCTAAGCGGTTTAGAGTCAGCCTCTTGCCCCGCCAACAATCTGGGACTTCCTTTTACCCACCTCAGAGGCAGAGGTGAGATTCAACCGGTGTTGCTACCGGTTTGGTGACTATGTTTTGCTGTTTGCTGCAAGGAGGTAAATTGCTGGGAGGCGGATATTTTTTTCCCCTTGTCTTCCTCCCCAAAAGCTAGGTACGTCTTATGAAAAATATGGCATTTAACCTCCCTGTTTATTTTCATGATAATCAATGTTTTCTCCCCCCCTCTGCAGCCATTCCGAAGTTACTTCAGCCACGGGTTGATTTCAAGCCATATAACAGATAACAGGTATTTTTTTTATTTCCATAACTTCCTTGCCGCCCTAGGTCAATATCAACACACAAATATAATTTCTAGTTTTGTCCTCTAACAACAACAACAACAACAACAACAACAACAATAATAATAATAATAATAATAATAGCTACAACCTCAGAGGTGAAGTTTGCACCTTGAGCCTTTGAAAACCTTTTTCTTCTTCTTCTTCCATCAAATAGCCAAAGGAAAAAGACTGTAAAAATGTAAGATTTATGGCAATCTTCCCACAGCCTGATCGCGTATACTCAACGATAAATTCTGCCTTGCTAGCCGACAGAGTTTCAGAATTGCAATCCAGATATAACCTTGGAAATGGATGGTTATTATTTTGTCTGATTGCAGCTTTCAGGGGGTCTCTGGCAAAGAAAAAAAAAAGGTGGGGTGGTCTTTGTGTCACTTAGCAGCCCATTCTTTTTATGGGAAGGCTTGGAGGGAATTAAACCCAAGGTGAATTTTTCTGTACTTAAATCAGAATTTCTGTTCCTTGAGAAAAACTGCTGAATATGGGCGCTCTAGGTTAAAAATGCGCTTCCTGCCACTCCGAATAATTACCTCACAACGCGGGTAAAATCCTTGACTTACAACAGTTCGTTTAGTGACCGAAGATACAACCTCAGTGGGGGGGAAAAAGGGACTTAAACCGTTTCTCACACTTACAACGCTGTTGCTGCGATGTTGCTCTTTTAAATCGCTTTTTCTTTACCTGTTTTGAACGTGACCCGTTTCTTAGCGCTTTGACTTCCGATAGAAGGAAAGTGTGTCATTTGCTCTTTTTGTTGTGTGATCAGCCCCAGCAGGCAACCGTTTGTACTCTTTGGCACCCACTCATCCAGAGAAAATCTGAATTCGGGCAATTTCAGCTTCCCCTCGGAAGGGCACCTGCTTCGCAACACGGGCCTGGCTGGCAGCCTCGCCAAGCACATGGTAAGCCTCCCGCCTGGAATTTTCAGAAGCTGCCGGTAGAGCACTGTGGTCAAGGCATGGTGCCTTTTGTGGCCTGGGGGATTCTGGGAGTTGAAGTTCACTCACCTCCAAGCTGCCAAGTCATTGGCAATGACTGGAGTCATTCTGGTGTGGAGAATCTATTTGCTGCCTTGTGTTCTTTGTAAAAATAATACATGTGGAAGATTAGATAGATAGATCGATAGATAGATAGATAGATAGATAGATAGATAGATAGATAGATAGATAGATAGGAGATAAGAGATAAGATAGATAATGGATGATAGATAAATAGATAAGATAGATTAGCTACCTGGTAGATAAGATTAGATGGTTGATAGATAGATAAATAGATAGTTGATATAGATGATTGATAGATAATAGATTAGATGGATGATAGATAAATAGATACTGTAGATAAATAGATGATAGATAGAATAAGATAAATGATGTAGATGATAGATGATAGATAGATAGATAGATAGATAGATGATAGACAGAACAAGAGATGATATAGATTAGATAGACGATAGATTAGAGGGATGATGGAGAGAAAATGAGATAGGTAGGTAGGTAGGTAGGTAGGTAGGTAGGTAGGTAGATAGATAGATAGATAGATAGATAGATAGATAGATAGATAGAAAAGAGATAATAGATAAGATAGATAATAGATGGATGATAGATTAGATGATAGATAAAATAAGATATATGATAGATGGATGATCGATAATTAGATTAGCTAGAAGATAGATAAGATTAGATGGATGATCGATAAATAGATAGTTGATATAGATGATTGATAGGTGATAGATTAGATGGATAATAGATAAATAGATAAGATAGATTAGATGATAGATACGATTAGATGGATAATAGATAGATAAATAGATAGATAATTGATATAGATGATTGATAGATGATAGATTAGATGGATGATAGATAAATAGATGATAGATAGATACTGTAGATAGATAGATAAATAGATACAGAATAAGATAAATGATATAGATGATAGATAGATAAAGTAAGATGATATAGATAGATAGATTAGAGGGATGATGGAGAAAGAGACAGGATGATAGATAAGATGGATAAGATAGATTAGCTAGATGATAGATAAGATTAGATGGATGATGGATGGATGGATGGATGGATAGATGGATTGATGTGAAGGCCCTAAATGACCAGTCCATTCTGTGTTTACCGACAATAGGTGGTGCAGTGTGTCTCTCCCAAGGGGCCCCTGGCTTGTTCCAGGACCTACTTCTTCGGTGCCACTCACACTCCTTACCTTGGTAAGTCCAGCCACTAAACCAAGATTTCTCACCTGGCTGATTCCTGAGCATCGCCATACTAGGCAGCCCTTAAAAATGCTCACCTTGTCACGGCACTATTGGGCAAACTGCAAACCAGGAAAGGTGACAGCAGTTCCCCCTTGATTTTTTTGACCCCCACTTCCTTCCCAGATGCCTCTAGAAGCAGCTAATAAACCTCTCCTTGTAGTGCTATATATCCTAAGTACAAAATGCTAAAAGGTAGTCCTTGACTTACAACCTCAATTGAGCCCAATGTTGATGTTGCTAAGCGAGACATTTGTTAGGTGAGCTTTGTCCCATTTTACGACCTTTCTTGCCACTGCCGTTAAGTGAATCCCCACCGTTGTTCAGTTACTAACACAGTCATTAAGTGAATCTGGCTCTCCCATTGGCTTGGCTTGTCAGAAGGTCGCAGAAGGGGATCACATGACCCTGGGATGCTGCCACAGTCATAAGCGTGAAAAGTAGCCGTAAGTCATTTTTTCCAGTGCTGCTGTAATTTTGAATGGTCGCTAAATGAAGTAAGTCAAGGACTCACCTTATATCCTAAGTTCAAAATGCTAAAAGTGCATCGGGAGAATTTCAGTGCATTTCAACGATTATATCTAAAAGTAGCTGGATCCCCCTGCTGCGCTACGAAACTATTCTGATCGGGCTTAGTTTTTGGGGAGGAAAATAAGAGGGGGGGGAATTCTGCCTCTGCCTACCAGCATCCATGGGTATTCATCTGGATAGCGTCCTGTCAGTGTGTGAGAGAGTTGAGGGCTGTTTGGAAACTGAAAGAGTATTTGCTGTGTGAGCAAGAAGGAGACAGCAAGGAGCGTGGGCGTGGCTTAGCTCAACTGTTCTGTACTAAAGCTGCTTGGCGCTCTGAAACTGAACCTGAACCTCCTCTCCTCTGCTTGTGTTTTGCATTTGGAAGAGATTTCTTTCCAGGTGGGGAGTGGGAGTAGAACTCCTTAGCATCAGAGCGTGTTAATAATAATAATAATATAGGAAATACTCTAAATGCTCTGATGGTCATTTGGAAAAATCCTTTCTTAGTGAGCCCCTAGAAGCCAAGAGGAATATACGGGCCAAATTTCAAGTTTGTGGCCTTTATGGTTCTGGAGATTTTGTGATGATGCGTGAGGGGTATTTCGCTTTTATAGAGAGAGATAATCATGCAAAATAACAATTGAAGGGTAGAGGATTTGTTTTGCCACAGCAGAGAGAGAGAGAAATAACTGTGTTTCTCTATTTGTGTAAAAAGGGAATGGCGATGGATTGGAAAAGAAAACGGAAGAAGTGTAAGTTTTAAAAAAATATCCCTTATGATCCCCTCTAAGCATCTCTTGGCTGAGCGGAACAACCTGTAATGCATGCCAGTTGTGGTTGTGCACCGTACACAATTGCAGTTTGAATGCTTTTTTTTATTTCTCACTCAAGAGACTTTGATTTACATCTAAAATCAGGGTTCTTCCAACATAGCTTGTTGATTTGTGTCAACTTCTTCACCTTTTTTTTTTTTTTTTTTTACTAATGGCACCTAGTTACCAAGATTTAGTTTGTGTTCAGGGTCTTTTTTTAATATAGCTTTGACTGAAGAATTTTTAACAAGATCAAAGAATGACAAATGTTAGAAAAGAAATGAAGAACATAAAGAACAGTGAGTAAGAAAGAAGATAGAAATAGGAACAAGGAGGAAGGAAAGGGAAAGAAAGGAGAAAGGGAAAGAAAGGGAAGGGAAGGAAGAAGGGAAGGGAAAGGGCAGGGAAGGGAAGGGAAGAAAAGGGGAAAGGGAAAGAAAGGAGAAAGGGAAGGGGGGGAAGGATAGGGAAAGGAAAGGAGAAGAAAAGAAATAGGGAAGGAAGAAAGGGGAAAGGGAAAGAAAGGGAAAGGGAAGGGAACGATAGGGAAAGGAAAGGAAAAGAAAGGAAACAGGAAGGGAAGAAAAGAGGGAAGGGGAAGAAAAAGAAAGGAGAAAGGAAAGGGGAAGGGAAGGATAGGGAAAGGAAAGGAGAAGAAAAGAAATAGGGAAGGGAAAGAAAGGAGAAAGGGGAAGGGAAGGATAGAGAAAGGAAAGGAGAAGAAAGGAAATAGGGAAGGGAAGGGAAAAAGGGGGGAAGGGAAAGAAAGGAGAAAGGGGAAGGGAGGATAGGGAAAGGAAAGGAAAAGAAAGGAAACAGGGAAGGGAAGAAAAGGGGGAAGGGGAAAGGGAAAGAAAGGAGAAAGGGAAGGGGGAAGGGAAGGATAGGGAAAGGAAAGGAGAAGAAAGGAAATAGGGAAGGGAAGGAAGAAAAGGGAGAAGGGGAAAGGGAAAGAAAGGAGAAAGGGAAGGGGAAAGGGAAGGATAGGGAAAGGAAAGGAGAAGAAAGGAAATAGGGAAGGGAAGAAAAGGGGAAGGGGAAAGGGAAAGAAAGGAGAAAGGGAAAGGAAAGGAAAAGAAAGGAAACAGGGAAGGGAAGGAAAGCTTCCAGACTTTGTGACGTCAGTTATAATTCTATTTATATTGTAACTTTATTTTGCCTCTCTAAAGTTACCTCAAGTTCCTTCTTTCTGCAAACTTTGCCTTTCTAATCTTGAAATCCATCAAGGACACCAATTATTTGTCCTTCCTTCAACGGTCCTTTCTTTAAAAAAAAAAAAAGTGATCGCTGTGTGACTCTGTTCTGTAAAGAAATTTTGGATTGTTTGGAGTTCAAAATCTTAACTAATCTTCATAATTCATCTTGCTTTTTTCTTTTTTCTTTTCTTTTCCCCCCCTTTCCAAGTAAACTCTTATCTCAGATCTATTTTGCTGTGGTGGAGGCCGTCCTGGCTGGCATAGACACCTTCTCAAAAACGTCGCAAGTTGCAAAGGTAGGCGCTTCCCTTCTCACAACGGGGCCCTTGCCGTTAGCATGCAGTGCAAGGGGTCCTCAACTTACAGCCATTCGCTTTAGCGACCCTTTGAAGTTACAATGGCCCTGAAAAAAAGTGACTAAGTTAGGACTGTTTTTCACACACAACCACCACCATTTCGCCCTTCCCATGGTCACGGGATTCAAAATTCAGGTTCTCGGCCATTGGCTCGTAGTTATGACCGTTGCACTGTCCCCTTTTGTTGACCTTCTGGCAAGCATATAGATTCACTTAACAACCGCAGGATTCACTTAGTGACAGCTCTGATTCACTTGAACAGTCGTGGCAAAAAAAAAAAAGATGGGAAAATCAGGCCTGATTCACTTAACGACCGTTTCTAGCTTCATGAAAGAAATCCTGGTCCGAAATGTTGTAAACCGAGGACTAGTTGAATTACACAACCTCCTCATTCTCCCCCCCAGTCTGGTATGCTTGGGTATAAGAAATGATAATTACTTCTAGAGCTAACTTGATTATTCCTCATTCGGCCTTACATTACGTGGCTAACCATGGCCACACATTGGCCTATTCTGGGTGGGCGTGGCCATGGTGGGCGTGGCCTACTGGGATTTCTGGATTGGCCGTTTTTTGCCTTCCCCAGAGTCCGGAGGCTTCCCTCGGGCCTCTGGGAGGACGAACAGGAGACTCCCCTGGGCTCTGGAGCAGCGGTGGGATTCAAAAAAATTTTACGACCGGTTTTGTGGGTATGGCTTGGTGGGCGTGGCAGGGGAAGGTGACTGCAAAATCCCCCTTCCCTCCCCCTCCCCACTGACCTGCTTTCCAGCTCCGTTCTCCTGGGCAGGGCAACCAAAGGAGACCCAGCTGATCAGCTATGGGCGTGGCTTGGTGGGCATGGCATGGCTTGGTGGGTGTGGCTTGGTGGGCAATGTGGCAGGGGAAGGATATACTGCAAAATCCCCCTTCCCTCCCCCTCCCCACTGACCTGCTTTCCGGCTCCTTTCTCCTGTGCAGGGCAACCAAAGGAGACCCAGCCGATCCAGCTGGGACTCAATGGGAGGCAGAGAAGAGATGGGGGTTGGCGGGGCCAGTCAGAGGCGGGATTGGCCGGTTCTCTGAGCCACTCCAAATTTCTGCTACTGGAGAACCAGTTCTGGAGAACTGGTCCGAACCAGCTGAATACCACCTCTTGAGGAGAAGGAGAAGGAGAAGGAGAAGGAGAAGGAGAAGGAAGGAAGGAAGGAAGGAAGGAAGGAAGGAAGGAAGGAAGGAAGGAAGGAAGGAAGGAAGGAAGGAAGAGAATGAGAAGGAAAGAAGACAAGAGAGGAAGGAAGGAAGGAAGGAAGGAGAATGAGAAAGGGAAAGAAGACAAGAGAGGAAGGAAGGAAGGAAGGAAGGAAGGAAGGAAGGAAGGAAGGAAGGAAGGAAGGAAGGAAGGAAGGAAGGAAGGAAGGAAGGAAGGAGAGAGAGGAGGGGTGGGATTCAAATTTTTTACTACCGGTTCTGTGGGCATGGTGTGGCTTGGTGGGTGTGGCTTGGTGGGCGTGGCAGGGGAAGGATATACTGCAAAATCCCCCTTCCCTCCCCACCCCACTAACCTGCTTTCCAGCTCTGTTCTCCTGTGCAGGGCAACCAAAGGAGACCCAGCCGATCAGCTGGGACTCGATGGGAGGCAGAGAAGAGATGGGGTTGGCGGGGCCAGTCAGAGGTGGGATTGGCCGGTTCTCTAGAACCGGTCCGAACCGGCTGAAGACCACCTCTGCTCTGGAGGCCCCCCAGAAGGCCCGTTTCCAGACTTCCGGAACCTTCCAGGAGGCGTTTTCACCTTCCCCAGACCTTCCCCAGAGCGCAGACCCTGCCCTTCCCTGCATGCAGAACGGGCCACAAGGAGACCCCTGGGAGGGGCCGGGAGGGGTACATTTTATGAGTTGACCAGCCAGTCGGTTCAACTACCAGTTCGGGCGAAACCGGATGTAAATTTAACACCTGGTTCGCCCGAACCGTGCCAAACCGGCTGA